>NW_022280042.1:8935551-9130551 GCF_004355925.1 Anarrhichthys ocellatus
ACACACACACACACACACACACACACACACACACACACACACACACAGACACAGGGACAGACAGCGCCTCTGTTATTGGCTCTATAGAGCCACACGGGGGTAAATCTGTTCGTGACAGAATTACGCGTCCGTCTTTATTTTTAGTTTCGTTACTGTGGTAGAAAGTAAGCGATAATGGCCAACCAACAAATGTCCCACTTTTATTTACTCAACGATAAAATGATGTGGACAAACACACAAAAACAAGCATGTAATGAATTTTAGAAAGCGGTGTTAACTTTTGGTTCAAATCTTAAATCTTAACCTTTTTGTATGGATTGTGCAGAAACACACAAGTTGTACTTTCAGAAGTAAAACCTGCCGTTTCGTGTTTTTTCAGATTGTGAACTTCTGCTAGCCGGTCCTCACTGAACCTTGTCAGCTCACTTCCTCTTCTCCTTCTTCCAATAGACTGTGAGTAGATAAAGCAAATGATCATTGAGCCCAACACACACACACACACACACACACGTGTGGCGTGATGCCTTCTCTCCAAAGGCCTCGAAGGAGAAGCTGTAAAAGGTGGTTTCACCATGTATGGTCAACCAGTCTCTCACTCTCACGCACCTCCTTCACCCAGTCCGTCTTGAATCTAAGACAGAAGCTTCAAACACACCCACATACATCACACGATGTACTTCAGCTCATTTCCATCACAAACTACAAGATCCTCTCCCTGCTTACATTTAATGGCCTTACATGCAGGTCTGTGCTATTAATGGCTCACCTTCGTAAAGCTTGTCTTGTCTTCTAAACTCCGGGCTAAATACGTAAAACAAGAACATTTCTAATGCAATTATCCAGATTAGGGTACTGAGTATTTCAGGTCCTTTGGTGACTGAATTCTTTATGTTTTAGAGTGTTTTTTGTTGTGGAATTTTAGGATAAAACTTGTCAAATTCACCTTTTAAAGCCCTCCATAAGTGCTGTAGTTAATGGATCTTTAAGCCTGTTTATACTCCTAACAATAAGCCAGAATCCACTTTGTGAATCCTGGATTCGGGTTTTATGTGTCGGGAGCTCTGGACCAGATTCACTGTGGCCTAAACAATGTGTGTGTGTGCCCCAATTCATGTGACTCACAGTCCTACACACACACACATTCACTGACATGCCAGGCTAAATTTGGAGCTCCCTTATATGGCGGCTTTTCCCCTTCAGTGAGGTTTCTGTGCTTTCTTTTGGCACCACTGGACTGTTATGGAGACAGAGTAAATACCCCAGGCCTGCCAAATGACTTCATTAAGTTGAGGTGTTGCTTCTGTCATCTGTTGCCGGTCAGGATAGAACAATGATGGTGTTATTGTGGTTTCTCAGGGTTAAGAGGAAAAGATATGTTGGTTTATCGATTTCAGAATATACATGATGCACAAATACGTCAAATTCCTCCTTTATTGTACCGACAGTACTCAGACCTGTAACATTAAATACAGTCAGGACGTTGGCGTGATGTGTAGAAACCACCTTTGATAAGCAAGAGCTCGTCTTAAGCCCCTCTTGAACCGAGGTGTTTTTTTGGCTTTGCTAGTGGAAAATGTAGCTCCAGTTGGCCGAGACGCTGGAAAGTTCTTTCTAGGTTCTTTCTAGCCTGCTCATTTTGTGAAGTGCGTTCATGTTTGAGGTAGACACACAGGAACAAAACAAGGACTATAAGTACTTGAAAAGGAGAACAACTGTGGGTTTGAACCTGCCTTAGGTTTTAGTAGCTGTCTTTGCCTGCTGCAGGACTTTGCATTTCAGCAGGAGCTTATATATTAACATTAGAGGAACCAGAGCCACGAATGCTATAAATGTGCACGTGTTTGCCTCTAGTTCCATTCCTACTGTAGCTCTTGATATTAGCCTCTCTGCTCATCAGCACAACACTCAGCTCAGCTAAAAGGCCCCACAGGCGGATGACTGAGTGTCTGTGGAGCTGTCAAAGCTCACGTTGTTGTTACATGAATATTGAATAACCGCACAAACGACTCCCTCCAGACATACAGCAGACATGTCGCCTGCTCAAGACATTCTTGTTTCCATACCTGAGTCACTTGCAGAGAGAAGACTTACACTTAATCTTTCCCCGGTGGTTGTGTTGGGAATGAGATGTTCGGGTGTGACAGAAAGTTGTGTTTGCAGAGGTTTGAGCTGTGTTGAAACAGTGCAAAGTGTTTATGTGATGCATGAAACACAATCCAGGAAGTCCAGTTACAGTGACACATTCATGTGTTTTAAGGCTTAGCACAACACTTTGTAATATAAAATCCCTATGTAATCCCTCTTTAAATATATAAACATGTCAATGATGAAACTTATTGCAGGAGTCTACCACTTAAAATATGTGTTGAAAATAAAGGCAGGAACAAACGCATGTTAATCCGGTAGATTCTCCATCCAGAAAGGACTTCAAGTAGTGGTCCAGATGTTTGCATCGACAGATATAGGGCAGACGTCAGCGGTATGTGGACCACATATCAGGAAGTAGGCCACTATTAACCCACAACCACAATTCAGATAAGATCACTCTATCTGTAAAAGATAAAAGTGAGCAGGTTTAAAAGAATCAGGAAGTAAGCTGCTGTTCAATACAAATGACCAGGTAACACAGCTTTTTGTCATTCACAACTATGACCTAAACCTGAATTATTGATACACATCTATCTATAATAAATCTACCAGAATAGACTCCAGCATATTGTTAACTAGACCACAGCCAGCTACTGTCCCTTGCGTTTGCTGCCTTGCTGCAAATGGGCTAATTGCTCTTCACCAAAATGGGACAGAGGGAGCGATAGAGAGAGTGGAACAGTTGCTTCTCCACCGGCTAAAGAAGACTTCAGGAGAAAAGATTCAGGTGGGCGGGCAACAGTTAGGGGATAGATCTGGGGGAGCAACACCCAAAACAAGAGGGAGGAGGTAGAGGAGAGAGAAAGAGAAAGAACACGAGGAGGAAGAAATACAATAAAATGTGGAGGACCTGAAGACAAACCTTCAGTCTCTTAGCAACATCGTCATATGGTGAGAATAAATAGGCACATAAAATGCTAATTTATAAGTTTCTATGTGGGATGACGCACACTGATGCAAATCAACACACTGCTGAAAGCAAGCAACTGTTGTGTGTTCTCCAGTTCCACAGATACACGCTTTACATCTATGTATATAAAAACACCAGATGTATGTTTGCACCTCTGGACGATGGATTTTAAAACTTTATTTTTACGTTCATGTTCTCCAAAACATTCTAATTGTTGTAAAATGTGAACACACAGCACAGTTGAATGAACATTGACTCAAACAGTCATATATGGAGAAGCTGTCGGTCTGGTAACGAGTGTTTTAACTTGTTTGACACTGATGATTGAGCTTTAGACTCATTACAGTGATTCATTACAGTGATTAAAACTGACCACAAGTTCTACTCTTTCTTTTCTCTTTCCTTTGAGATGCGACAGTAAGATACTGCAGACTGTGTAGGAGGTGAATGTGAATACAGATTGTTTGCCTTCATGCGTTGCGGTTGAAGCTTAGTTTTATACCCGGTCTCACTTTCTGTTCTTTGTTCCTTATTTCTCTTCTCCTCATTGCTTTCCTTTTCACACGTTCACATGTGAAACATGTTCACATGGCACATGAATTCATTACAATTCAAACATGCAAGTTTTTGTGTTTTTCGCCCTTTTCAGCCGCAAGATTTCCTCTTTTTTTTGTAGCACTTGGTGAACATCATTTGTTTTGTGTCACAAATAGCCATAAACAAGGCTTTCCACCTCTTTGACTACTATAACTAGCACTACTGCTGACTGATACTGGATTTTCCTTTGTGCATGCATGCAACATATATTTGCAATATCTGAAATTTCGGGCTCTTGAATGAGCACGGAAGATGAAAAGGAATCCTAGAAAATTGGTTTCCTCTTCACTAAAACCTTGTAGCTCCACGTTTGTACTGTTTAGCTTGATGCATTGGTTGTTCCTGCTTGATTCATTAAAGTTCTTTAGCTGAGGCTAAAGATCGTTTTACTTCATGTCGTCTCAATCCAACCTGTCATTTCTCATCCAGAGAGGACGACCGACTTTCTGGAGCAGCCGTGGATCTACGCAGAAAGAGGGTCACCTCACATGGGAGTGTGTGACGGTGTGTGTGAGGGTGTGTCTTCAGGCCTCCTGCCGTCGCCCGCTCGTCCCAGACAGGCATGGCGGGGGTCCGAGAGCGCGGCGAGCGCGGCTCCCGCATACAGAGGCCGTGGTCGGTGTACCGGGCCAACACATTCGAGCTGTCCAGCGAGATGATCGGCTTGGCTCTCGCAGGTGAGGAACATCTGATTCTTTATATAAATTAGATGTTTCCCGTGTAAATACCATTTTAGAGGCTTTAAGCACCATTTTAGAAGCTCAGTGTGCAGGGCTTTTTGTCCACCACAGCACGCTGTAGTTGTTTTCTTTTACATCTCATGTTGTTGTGACTTGTTGGTTGGTTTCCAGGAAACAGTCAGGACCCAGATGAGCCTGTGCTTGAGTTCAGTGTGGGTGAGTAACACAGTTTAGTCTTTTAGCTAATGAGAGACTCGACGATTATTGTTATTATCACCAGTTCATCATTTAATGTCTTTGAAATGTCTATTTATCATATTTTCTAGTCCAAAAGGGAAGAATACTGCACATATAATCTTCCTACAGCATTGGGTATTTGTCATGCCTCTTGGCTCATTTCGTGTTTCTCATCCAGCCTGCACAGACCTGCTGACTCCTGCTCTGGATCGAAAACCCAACAGCTTTGTAGCAGTGAGCTGCACGACACCACCGCAGGCCTTCTGGACCAAACACGCCCAGACCGAAGTCATCGAGGTCAGACTCTCTCGACTCCTGACCCTTAAAGTCACAGTGTTATGGCAGTTAGAGAGTCCATCATGTGACACATTTACAGGTTAAACACGTGTCATTTTGAGATGGATTTGATGAAATTCATCAGGGATTTGTTTCAATCACGCAACAGTGTGTTTGTCTCCACCTACGCCTCCCTCCTCTACGTTGTTACTGTAGATCAGGAGGGCGGAGGACGAGGGAGAAATGAATAAATTGAGCTGCAACCACTCACTTTTGGAAAGGTTTATCCAACTGATAAACAACGAGCCATTACCATAAACGAGAACAAGTGCAGTTTGCTCCGCCGGTCGCTTCATTTAACTGTGAAGCTTTTTCTGTAGACGCGCAGGATGAGTCATGAAAGATATTGCTTTAATAATGAACCGATGAAATGTCAGAACATTGTCTGTATAATTCGCTGAACCCTAAGTTGCTGTTGTCCAATTGCTTGTTTAGTCTGAGCACAGAGCAGAACCCTAAAGACCTGGTCTTGAAGTAATGCTGGTGTGACCGGTTTGTCCACAGGGCACCAGTAACCCCATCTTCCTCAGCAGCATCGCCTTCTTCCAGGAGTCCAACATCAACCAGCAGACGCAGGTGAAGGTGGCCGTCTACGACGTCAAGGACCGCTCGCAGGGCACGGTACGGTTCAGAGAGACGGCTCTTTATTCAGACGGCGTTTAGCTTTTATGTTTTGTTATTTCACTCTGAGTTTAGGTGAGACGCTTTGCTTAAGTTGGACTTTTTGCAGCTCAGCAAAGATAAACACTGACTCGACATCTGTTCTCTGGAGTTCACACCTGATAAGAAGAGATGAGGAAATAGCTGAACGTGAACTAATCAATATTGTGTTTCTGTCTCTTTAGATGTATTTGTTGGGCTCGGCACTTTTTCCTGTTAAAGAGTTGTTGCAAGAGAGGAGCCACAGGTTACAGCTCGAACTGAGGTAACACACGCACACACACACACGCTCTCTTCTAGCTTCTCTCTGCTGTGTTTTTAAAAGAAAAGGCTTTTTAATATTGATATTGACACATAAAAAATGTCTTTTATCTACTTGAAAACTTGGTAAATCATTCTGTTATATTCAGTTTTGTGTAAAACAAGTGTAGGTTGTATCTCTCGTCGTATATATTCATACGAAGGAAATCAAGTAAATGTGCCTGAATGGACAGATCAGCAGAGAACCAGCGGGTGGGGAACATCACCATAGCTGCCTGGCAGATGGAGGAGACAGCGGATCAGAGGATGTCGGTCAGCCGCCTGCCAGACAGCATCAACGGACGGGTAAGAGCCGCTGGGAGGGACATAAATGAATACTGTTTTCCTGCAGCCATCATCTCCTAATTGTTAAATGTGTTTCTGAGGCATCCTGTTTATATCTGCGTGTACGGCTTTATAATCCAACAATAAGTCACTTAACCTTCTTTATGTCATAATGAACATGTCACACAGCCTCACGTGGCAGCAGAATGACTTATGTTAGTGGATTGGGTTTGTGTGGGAGCACTGCAGAGGTGAGTGTAGGCCTGAAAGATTGAACAGGCAGATGGAGGCGGTTTGATGACCGTGTAACACCATTGTATGTGTGTGTGTGTGTGTGTGTGTGTGTGTGTGTGTCCTGCAGACGATGCTGCCTGTTGACGAGAGCCTCACCGAGTCCATGGGAGTCCGGATAAAGTACGCCTCGCTATGCAAAGACACCCTGCTGCGCTCAGGTATGACAGCCCTTTAATAATAGATTTAGGAAAAGACGACAGAAAGCAGATGAGGACGTAACATTTTCATCATTTAAGAACCAGGTAAAAACCAACACTGTCCAGAAAGTGAGGGAATAAAAATAGATACGTGTATAGATTTACCTTTCTTTCCATCTTCTACCTCTTAAAACCTGCATGGCGCCATGTTTACCAATACATCAGACCATCAATGTTATTATCTGGGAGAAATATATCGATCGTCACCAGTGAGTGGGAGGGATCTGATTACCTCTGATCCAAAAACAACACAAACGTTTGAAGCGTATCATTACATTTCTACAACGTGTTTCACCAGTGTTTCTTTCTTTCGGTGTTCTTCTCCTGTAATAATTGTTTCACTCTGTCTAGTAAAGTATGTTTAAGTAACTATAACTTACTATACGAACTAAAGTGAATCCGGTCTAATTACACTGTCTGCGCCTTTAGTGTTTGGAGGCACGATGTCCAGGATGTACCGCTTCCCCACGACTGATGGGAACCACCTACGGGTGCTGGAGCAAATGGCTGAGAGCGTCCTGTCACTAAACATCCCCAGGCAGTTCGTCAAACTGCTGCTGGAGGAGGACGCGGCCAGGTACACACACACACACACACACATGTCCATTTCTCACATGTCAGATGTTTGGAAGCGTGGTTGTACGAGGTACTTCTACATAGTCTGTGTATTACTACAGTAGATGTAAAAGAAAATCAGTCCAAGTGTACGCTATATTTTGTATTCTATATTGCAAAATAAATAGCAATTTCATCATCAGACCAATGTAGTTGCATTAACAACATGTGATCTTTATTCCCCTCTGTGATGCTAACTCCCATTTTCTCCAGGGTGTGTGAGCTGGAGGAGCTGGGAGAGTTGTCCCCCTGCTGGGAGAATCTGAGGCGACAGATTGTCTCTCAGTACCAGACCATAATACTCGCATACCAGGAAACACTGTCAGACCTCACTGACTACAGAGGTTAGAGGTTTCTCTGTCGCCTCTTGTTGTTTGAAAAGATAAAAAACATCATTTTTAAAACAAGCTGCAGAAAAGTCTCCTGTTCTGTTTGTCACGTATGATTATTTCCCCCCCGCTCCTCCTTCTGTCTCCACGTCAGGTCCATCGTTCAAAGCCAGTAACCTGAAGGCAGAGAGGAAGCTTGAGTTCATGCCGACCAACCTACACGTGCAGAGGATGAGGGTTCAGGACCAGCTGGGCTTCGGTGAGACACGAAGTACGTGGGCAAACTAATACAAGCGTGCCACTTGTCTTCTATTCACACGCGTGGTTTCCTCCTCTCCCTCTCCAGAACACACGTACGACGTGATAACAATCGGAGCTCCGGCGGCTCACTGCCAGGGCTTTAAAAACAGCGGTTTGAGGAAACTTATTCAGAAGTTTGAGGAGGCAAAGAAACAGTAAGTTCAGAGGAGACAGACTTGGAAAACAGTTTAATCGAAAAAACGAATGCATTTGCATGTTTTTCCCCTCACAGTGATATCTGCTGTTTCTGTTGATTTATTCATTCTTTTACTTATGTTGTTTCAAATTGTTTAACCGTTTGATCCGTATGAAAGTCGTATCTCTTTTGATTTGGCTGCTCAGGAGTCATTTTTACATAAATGATGAATGCATTGTTTCTTCAACTATTGCATTAACTCAGTTTTATGGCTTCCTCTTAATTTTGTTTTTGTTACTTTTTATCGATCAGCGTTTATGAGGAGGAATGGTGAGTCGCTGCACTGCTTTGCTTGTCTTCATTTGTTCCGACACTGTTTGTCTCTCACTGCCACAAAAAACACTTCCACTGTTTCTCTGACAATGTTTAGTGATTTTCAAGCATTTTGGATGAAGTGGTGAGTCAGTTTAAGGCGACTGAATGCGCTTATGTTAACAGCAAAACAAATAATGACACATGATGCATTTGGCATTAACAGTGTTGTGTTTGAAAGTAACTAAAATACATGTTGCACACACAGATATTTAATAACACGGAACACAAAGTCTTTTGAAATAGCGCTCATTTTGTAAATTCACTCAAATCTGTCGTCTCGCAAAAACAAATATCTACACTTGTAAAACACGTAAAGATGACATTAAGGCGTCGATAAGAACGTTTAAGATCTATTTGAATTTCTAAAGTGAGCGGTATCACTCGTAGTCCTGTTTATTACACTTTATTGTTGTCTCTGTGTTTGCCTGTAGCATTCTGCAGAGCCACTGAATAGGACCGTTGTTAGGAACAGGCATGTGCATGCAAAGGCTATGATGTTGACATAAAAGGCTTTCTACAGTTTGAGGATATAAGAGAGTGTCCTCAGCACTCACTCGGATACAGACGTGCTGCTAAAACCCCGTGTCTCTGCTTTCTGCAGCAGCGCCCTCTCCAGCTCACAGTCCATCGTCTACATACCTCAGGACATCGTCCGAGCCAAAGAGATCATCGCCCACATCAACACGCTGAAGACTCAAGTCAGCTACTACGCAGAAAGGCTTTCCCGAGCCGCCAAGGACCGATCTGCCAGCGGACTAGAGAGGACGCTCGCTATTCTGGCTGATAAGGTTTTACACCATATATCATTCATCAGCACTTGAGTTTGGACGTTGTTCGTGTTATTTTGGCCTGGTGAGATGTAACGGATACCTCCTCTCCCCCTCAGACTCGTCAGTTGGTGACGGTATGCGACTGTAAGCTGCTGGCTTCAGCCATTCAGGCCCTGAACGCAGCACGGCCCGAGTACATCGCCTCCAAAGGGTCTCCCTCCGCCGACTCGGAACAAGTAGTCCTGCGCAACGACCAGGACACGCTGCTCGCCAAGTGGAGCGGTTCCAACAGCCGTACGTCGCTGCACGCAGACTGGCACGAAGAGGAGTGGGTGAGTTAGTTAGTGAGGAATAACCTCGGAGTGTCCCCAGACAGCCTGAGACAAGAGTTTGTGGTTATGCTCTACATTTGCTCGCATTACATAAAGTCTTTGTAAAGCAAAATTGTGGGGTGCTCTCTGCTTTGCATACTGATGTGATTCATCTCATCTCTTATGCATCTTGTCTCCCCTCTGGCTCAGGTCTTTTCCCTGCTGTAATTACTCTATTAGGCCTCTTAGCTTTGAAACATAGATTCACATCGCCTGGTGTCTCTGTCCTTTCAGGAGAAGGTTTGGGTGAATGTGGATAAGTCTCTGGAGTGCATCATCCAGCGTGTGGGCAAGCTGCTTCAGAAGGAGAGGAGGCCCAGCGTCAGCAGTCAGGACAGTACCCAGTCTGACCTGCAGGGCGGCGCCTGTAAGAAAGGTAACACGCACTCAAAATATACTAACACCTTGGATTGTTGTTTTACTTTTTAGGGTATAAATGTGGGTTTTTTGGATGCCGTTTGTGAGGAAACGTATATATTTTTGCAAGAACTATAGTGCATGAAATATTATAAATTCTACGTTTAAGAGTATGAATTAACAACGCTGTGTATGGCTGTGAAAGATGAAGGAAAAAGACGAGCTTTCTGGATCAACCCAGCAAGTACATCACAGGAATCTCCATCATCATCATCATCATCACCTCCACCATCCTCTTCCTCTCTACCTGCTCTTTCCTCTGCACAGGAGTTCTGTAGGTTCACTTAACTCTTATTTTTGTGCTTCTACTACATGTTTTTAGGTCAGCTTCTGATGATTGTCTTTACTTAAAGGAAAGCTGGTATTTTTCAATTACTCACCTTTATTTATTGTGAGAACAAACTGTCGAATGTAAAGCATTTTGTTCAGTGTGCTATCTTTGTTGTTGTGTTTTGAGGTCTGTCGACAATGTTCAGGAGAAGGCGGTTGTATGTGATATTTTGTGCTCACTCTACATGTTGTACTGGACCAGGGTCACGTCTATCCAAACCTTTAAAATGCTGCAATCAGCTGGCAGTGTGGTGAGGAATAAGCTGGACAAAAGGACTACTACTAAGCACCTTACATTTCAATCATAAGAGCTAAAAACACAAGCTTTATACTCTAAGCTGAGTGTTTTTTGGATAGATCTTTGACCCTGGTTTGGTAGTGTTTTCTGTGTGTGTCTCTGCTGCCTTGTGTGGCTTACAGCGCCCGCTAATCATGCATGTTGCACCTCCATCCCCTCTTCCAGATGGAAGCCCCAGTGCTGAGGAGGCGTACCCAGGTAAGAGCTGCTATCCCTCCCATGCTCCAGGACTCTGGTTCAACAGCAGATATTTGAACATCAAGTGAGATTTGGGCACAGAATAAGTCCGTTTTCTTCAACGTGCACATTAAATATTAAAATATGTTTATTTTTAAAAACTATACCTGATTCACATTTTTCGTGTGATTGCTGGATAAGTCACTCCTTTATTTTTATGCACATTTTCTTTACTAAAGAGCAACTTAACACTGTTCTAGCTTGAACAAAACCTCACAATATTGGACCAAGAACTATGATTTTCTGTGGGAAATGGCAATGAGCTCGGACTTTATAGCGTAAGAAAGAGTCTGACATATTTCAGTAACTACTAAATGTTTAATTTCTTCTTTTTAAAGATGGTTTATTAGAAGTGGTAAGTTGTCGTATTCATAGAAAATGTCCAGTTGGGAGATGTAGCGCATCGTTGGTATTAAATCAAGTTAATATTTTATTATTTTTATTTAATTCTTGTAAAGAAACTTCAAAATGTCCTGGAGCTTTACCCAGTGGAGTATGATCTCCATCGGCGCTTCTGCTTGTCCTCTTGCTTCTCTGTTCCATCTCTTGTCTGTTTCTGTCTTGACAACTCTTAAAGAAATTAACTAACTTGTGAATTCACTTTATGTGGCGTTATTCATACTAAACATCATAGTGCGTTTGGTGCTTAGTCTAACCTCTGTATTGTCCCACCTGTTCTATGTCTGCGTGTGTGTTTCCAGGCGAGTGGAGCGAGGCCTTGTTTCCTCTCCTCACCACGCTCACAGAGTGCGTCGCCATGATGAGCGACAAGGCCAAGAAGTCCATGGTGTTCCTGCTGATGCAGGACAGCGCCCCGACGATAGCCATGGACCTGTCGCTGCAGTACCGCCGCGACGTCGTCTTCTGCCAGACGGTCAGAACAAACACGCAGAGTGACGGCATATTTCTTCAGACACGCACACACGCGTTTCAACTCATCCTAGAATGACTCACAGCGAGGGAATCGATAGAGAGTTCATGAATCTGTAAATATTACAAGACTGGAGGGTGAAAGTCAGACAGAAGAAAGGATTTTTTTTCACCTGCAGACCCCGACACTCCTACTCTCCAGACGTTTAGTTCTTTGGGCCAAAGTTAAAATAAGCACGTGTGCACAGAGGAAGTCCAGGTAGTGCATTCTTGTCTTTGCTTGGTTACAACAAGAGTTATATTTACACAGCAGGCTTACTGTCAGTATTTTTGTCATGGGATCTCTCCTTAGTTGTACAACAGCATTGAGTTTAAACTCTGGTATCTATAAACAGCTACAGATGATGAAAAGCAGCATGCCTTGTTATATGAACTGATGTTATTGTGTGTGTGTTGCAGCTCACCGCTCTCATCTGCGGCTTCATTATCAAACTGAGGAACTGTCTGCGTGATAACGGATTCCTCCGACAGCTGTACACCATCGGCCTGCTGGCTCAGTTTGAGTCCCTGCTCAGCACCTACGGTACGAACACACACACACACACACACACGGACACGTTTCTTTCACTGTTGAACCCCCAACAGTTAGAGATTAATCAGATTGTCTGTGTTAACCACGTGTGTGCGCTCAGGAGAGGAGCTGGCCATGTTGGAGGACATGAGTGTCGGCATCATGGATCTACGCAACGTCACCTTTAAGGTAGGAAGACGTTTAAAAAAGGGATCCTGCAGCTGCAGAAATACAGTAAAACGCTTTTAATTGTGGTTTTACTTGTACTTTTATTGCTGCACGTTCATATACTTCACTTTCAGGTGACCCAGGCCACTGGCAGCTCCGCCCCCGACATGTTGCCGATCATCACGGGGAACCGGGACGGCTTCAACGTCCGCATCCCGCTCCCGGGAACCATGTTCGACGCTTTGCCGCGGGAGATCCAGAGCGGCATGCTGCTGAGGGTGCAGCCGGTGCACTTCAACGTCGGCATCAACGAGCAGCAGACGCTGGCTGAGAAGTGAGTGAGTTGGAGAGGAAATGAAGAACTGAAGCTTTCACCAGATGTTTCTCTGTAAGAAAAACTGTGTTTCTCTGTGTTCAGGTTTGGAGACACATCGCTGCAGGAGGTCATCAACTTGGAGAGTCTCTCCAGGCTAAATTCATACTATGAACAGTTCAAAGAAGTCCTGCCTGAGGACTGTAAGTAAAAACCGTTCCAGTTAGTTTCAGTTACAATAAAACTTTTGTTAGATATCTTCAGTGGTAGAAGTACATTTACATAAGTACATTTTTGTTCTCTCTGCTCTTTGTTCTTCGCATTTCGTCATCCAAACCTTTTTTCCCTTCACCTACGTTCCCCATCCTCCTCTCCTAAACCCCCTCAGGCCTCCCGAGGTCTCGTTCTCAGACTTGTCTCCCTGAGCTGCTGAGGTTTCTGGGGCAGAATGTCCACGCCAGGAAAAACAAGAACGTGGACATCCTCTGGCAGGCAGCCGAGGTGAAGCTCTCAGCTTTGTTGTGCAGGAAATGCACGAGATTTGTATCCAGGTAATTTACCGATGACTTAAACGTTTCTTCCCTCTCCGTCTCAGATCTGCCGCCGGCTGAACGGGGTTCGTTTCACCAGCTGCAAAAGCGCCAAAGACCGCACGGCCATGTCGGTGACCCTGGAGCAGTGCCTGATCCTGCAGCACGAGCACGGCATGGCGCCGCAGGTCTTCACGCAGGCCCTCGACTGTATGCGCAGGTAGGACGCCCTCACAGTGCCTGGAAGAGAAACACACACACACCTGAAAATCACACCTGGGCAAAACACTTTCCTTCCTGTCAGCAAGGGTTCCTACAAGGGGGTAATACTCTGTCAACGTCTCAGCTGGACACAGATCCAAATCTTTAAAAGCAGTAAAGGGAAACAAATGGATGGAAAAGAATGTTTTGCCCATGTGCGACTTAAAAACCACTGCCTGCTTCCTCTGTGAAACAAACTGATCTGGAGTTGCCGGTTCATCTCAAAAGGGATACTTGAATATTTTGATATTCAGTTGGTTGCTTACTTCACCAGACTCTTGTCAAAAAGGTTTAAATTCTGTGACAAGCGTCTAGCGAGGAGAGGTACCCCGAACTGATATTGAAGAGAGAGGATCCTCTTTTGGTTGTGTGTATTGAGTGCTTGTTGGTCTGTTTGTACGTCTTTGTCTTGTCTTGTCTGTCCTTTCTGTAAAGCTGCTTATAGTCTGAGTTACTAACAGGCTGGCAAAGGATTTCTTTTACTGTCTTTCTTATCGGAGCACTTGACCCACCATCGTCGCCACCTTTTCTTTCCCTTCGTCCCTCCTTCTTTTTTCCTTTCCTTCATTCATTTTCAAATGTCGTCTGACGGCACCTGTTCTGGTCTAAAGAAAGATTTAGTTTTCCTCTCAACTGCAGCCAATCCGGAGAGTTTTAGTCAAATGCTTTGTGGTTTTTCCGCATGGGAGGTTTGGCTTGCAGCATGGCGAACACAAACATGCAAATACAGACTCCTCCATCAGTAAAAAAAGAACAGAAATATTATTTAGAAAGAGAAGAAACGACAAGAATTAAAATAGGTAAAGGTGCAGTTTTGGTTATCCAAGTGTTTAAACCCGAAGTCTTTGTATCTTTGTGTCAAAAAACGTTTGTGTGTTCAAAGTGGAGTTTTTATGTGACTTTGTTATATTTTGTTGTTAAGCCCATGTAAAAACAGATGTAATCACAGCGTTGTACTTGTGCTCAATAAAGTTGCACTGCCGCACAGATACTCGCATGATACCACATCTCTCCCCCCTTTTCCCTCTCCTCACATCTCTCCCTTATTCCTGCCTCTCTGCCTCATCAGCCGACGAGCATGAAAACAGCTTTTTGTTCATCAGAGCTTAAGTTATTGTTGGGAATGGTTTTGAGCTGTGATGCACGTTGGATAAAGCTCAGAGATATTGTACCCTTTTCCTCCATTACACCATTTGTTCCCTCTTACCCATACCATGTAGTGCATGTTAGCTTCGTTAGCATGTTCAAGTGAAAACGTCCTTATGGCATGCAGGCACATTGTGTGTAACGCTCCTGATTCAGAGTGCAGATGACTTCAAAAAGTCCCCAAATCTCCTGAATTTAAAGGGTTGGTTTTCGCTTGTCACAAGACATTTTTCCTGCCATGTTTCCCTCCGCTCCTTCCTCCTTCCTCGTCCCATGTCTTAGAACATATAAACATGGTGAAAGACGTAGAAACATCGTTCTTAATTTTCTCTATTTTCTTTCTCTCTCTCTTTTTTTCCCCCTCTTCCTCTGTTTTTCCCGCGTGTTTGACTTTGTCATGATTTGGCTCATTTTTGCGGGATTCTTTTATTCTGGTGAAATCATTTTCATCTGTTGTGACCTCCATACGATTTGTATTATTATGTCACACCGTGGGAACTGCTGTCTGTCGTCGTGGCCGTGGCTTCTTTGTGGTTTCTCGCCGGTATCACCTGTTACTTTGCCATTTCACCTCTTTGCACGAATACTATAATTTGGCTTTGTTGCCACACGCCTCCTTCCTCTCCTTCTCTTTCTACCCTTATACTTTTTCCTCATCTGTTCCTCCTCTCTTTTCTTTTCTCCCTCAACCTCTCCTCCACCACCTTCTCCTTCCTCCAACCTTTTTTGCTGCTCCACACCTCCTCTTCCTCCCACCTTCACGTGACTCGGCAGAATTGGGACGAGGGAGGGGGTGATCCAGAAGAACCTGAGCGGCTTGCTGCCGGTGCGTGACTTCCGGCTGGACCCCAGCCTCCTGTACTCGCTGCCCCTGCTGGCCCTCAGCCCGAACCTCCTGGTGGTGTGGATCTTCCTCAGCGTGGCCTATTTCCTGGCCAAACTCCGCTGCAGCTGAACGGCCACGAGCTGCTCTCTCTGCTGGGAGCGACTGGCTGAAAACACAGTCCAGCGTTTATGGGGAGGGGTGGGAAAACTCCTCACTCCGATGCTGTACAGCATGTACAAACTGTCCCACCCTGACCCGGGGCTTTACGCAATGACGCCCCATTTATCAACAGCAAAACCCCGCCTCTCATTTTGGTTTTGTTTATATCAACACAGATATTATGATTTGCTTTTTGAGACGGCTCTTGGTGTCCACACTGTCGGTGACTGCTCTGCCTTATTCTTCATTCGCTGACAACAAAATACAAAAAACACAAAGTGACAGTTTGCAAATTTCTGAAACACCTTGTTGTGAATATGTATAAAACAAATATGCAGGTTAAATATATATATCTTGCTTTCAGGAAATGGTTGTTCATGATGGTAGCTATTATAATAGAAATCTATTTGTCTTCGTTTGTGCAATTTGTTTGGCTTGTTTGATTCATCATCGTCTTCCATGTGCTTCTGCACCTTATAAGCTAAAGTGGAGCGAAAAAAAGCTTTTATTTTGTGCCAAAATTAAGTACGCTGACACATACGTTTATATATATATATATATTTGTATATATTTCCAGGCAGTATTTGCTGATTTTATTCCTTTAGGTCTTCCTGCTTTTTTAGACAGGAGGTATTTTACCTCTTCAGCTTGTGCACTTTCCAGCAGCTCTGGGTCAGTTGTGACTCTGTTTACATGCAGCTTAATATATCCATCTTGACTCAAACTTTACCCTTCAGTGGGTTTAAAAAAAGGAATCAACAGTATTTCCTCTCCTCTTCTCCGAACCCCTCTATTTAATTGGCTCAAATGTTTTAAATACTTTGCATACCTTGTGCATCAGTCTTGTGACAACATGCATGACCCTTTTTAAAGACGAGGAATGCTGTGATTGAAGTATTTTCCTGTGTAGCAAGGTTGTAGCAGAAACAAATCCGCCCTTCCTGTGTCGGCTAATCCACCGAGACAGGACCTGCAGCACTCTTTGGACCGTCTCCATAGATCTGTAGTGAGGGTCAGTGTGTTAGTCATGGGTTCAGTTCATCTCTAAAAGCACAGACATGGTTCACGTAGTCTGTGCTTTCATGCTTTTCACTCCCTGAGTCGAGTGTTTTGCTGTCACCTGTCTTAAAGGCCAGCGACGGCGCTTTTTGGGCGCTTAAATTGGTCCCATTGTGCCGCAGCAGAAGTCAGAGATTCAACCCACATCTGTTAAGATCAGCTCCGTCTCGCCAAATGACAGAGCGGAACATTTGTTTTTAAGAACGCAGTTTCTAATTGGCTGATGTTGGAATGTATGATTGTAGGATATCCAGGGGAAATGTGCTTGATTATGCAGAGTAGTACTGTTGGTTCTACGCCCTTCAGAGCATGTACGTGGACCAGTTTACATTCATTCAGATGTTAACTTAAACTGGTACAGATTGCAGCTATAACAGTTGATATTAGCTTTAAAGAACCGAGTTCTGTCGAGTGGAGGAACTGATTTTATTTGTAGTTGAGCGGTGAGATAAACAAACGAGGAATGTATCGTTGTGCCAAATGCTTTATGAGGTTTTTAACCGATTAATTCAGGTTTGTCGAAAGTCATTATTATATTATTATACAGTTAGAGAAGTCTTGTTTCCCAGCTGCTCCAATAACAGCACCAACCGTGTTTGACCTGATAGACATATTATATTACAGAACAGGTTCGGTTGTGACTGCAGAAGCCAAGAGTTTCTTTTCACGTTGAAAACCTGCTTTGTAAAAATCAATATCTTCGCCTGTGAAGCTAAACTAAAGCGTCGGTCTCCTCTCCAGAGTTCCGAGGCTCCGTCTCATTAACATCGACCCAGTAAGGAAATGGATCAGACCAAGAATAGCCTCCTTTGGGAGTGTGGCCTCCTCTCGTGACCCCGAACAGCTCAAACATACAGTATAATGCTCCGTGAGGTCTGACATACAGTAATGACCCTTTTCTGCAGCGCTTGTTTTTGTCGCTCAGTAGAAGCACACGTTTGTCGTAAATTCTCACGTTGTGTATCTTAAGCGCTTAATCCTAAAAGGAACATTTCCTAAAATGTTAAACTACTTCTTTAACTTCTAATTCATGATAGTTTTATTTAACTTTTTATTGCAGGAAATGTTTAATCTCGTCGCTCCAGTTTAGAACTACCTCTGTGAGACAGAAGTTATACGTTAGAGTTTATTTAGAATAAGTATATATTAATACATAAATACATCTAATACAAATGTGTAATTACATAATCGCTGAGCAGCAGGGATGTGAAAGAATGGGAATTATTCACTGATCATTAATTCCCCATACTTGCATGTGTGATTACACTAAAGTGCTTCCTTAGAATATTAATTATTATTGTTGTATCATTGACCTGAAAGAGAAACATCTTTTTCTTTTCTTTGTTTTTGTTTTATTCTTAAGAATCCAGATGTATCAGAGAATATATTTGTATCGCTGTACATAAGTTGTATTTTATGTATTGCCAAAACGTTTGCTATATATTGTCTTCAATTATTCCAAAGCAGATTATGTATAAATAATCTATATAATATTATGCTTGTGCCATAACCGCCACTTTATACCACAGTTCAGTACGTCTTGTTTAAAATGCAGATTTATTTGTTTCTGTTTATTCTGACTATTGATTTGAATACTTCTCATGCTAAACTGTTGACATAACAACAATTTGCACTTTGCTCTGAGTCCTCCTGTTTACATTATAAATGATATAACAGGTCATTTATAATGGTCACATTTAACAAATGCTGTGTTATTTCCTTCAGTGCAATGTGAAAATTCAAAGCTTTATTTAAAAGAACAGCATTTTTTCAGTCTGTCAAATGTGATTTGAACACAAAGTGTGGAGGAGAGGTTGTAGGGGAATATTCTTAAAGGTATTTTAATTCTAAAATCTGATTTTTGTTTTGGTGTCAAAAGTTTGATCCCGGTTCAGGAAACTGTTCGCTTCTTCTCCTCTGAGACTCTGCACTGTTGCTCTAAATGTACAAAAAACCTGCAGTCAGTGTGTCCCTGAACGCCACAGCCCTGCAGTAATAAACGTCCTGTGCCTCCTCCTGCAGAACAACTCTGGTGATATGTTGTGGTCTTTGAGGTCGACTTGTTTTTCCATCCTTTGCATCTCTTAACTGACTAACTGTGCTTTCTTTACACTTTTCTTCCATGTTTGTCCATGTGTGTGTGAACGGTGCTGCATGTTGTAGTTTTTCCTCATTCACCTTGAATTAGTTTATATAATGAGTCTCTTCTGGCGATCAGCTGGAATTATTCTGTCGACAAAATGACCGAGTTATGACTTTATGCATTACATAATCGACTCAATTGTTGAGACTCGCCTCCCAGCAGAGTAAGTAACATTTAAAAGATTTAAAACAACATTTCTGCATCACTCCCAGCGCCCATCATCTCCACTACTCTGCCCTCACTCATGCCCCGTTCTGTCTCCTCAGCGAGGGTTGCAGACGAGAAAACACCGTGAAGAACGTCGGCTGCCGAAAGTACGCGTTTAACTCGCTGCAACTCAAGGCCTTCCCCAAACACTACCGACCACCGGACGGCACATACGGGAAAGTCGAAACCTGATCGGACAACTGGGAGCTCTGCGTTGTTATTGGACCGTATGGCTGCTGTGTTTAGGGAAGGCCAAGATCGGACTGGGTGCCATCGAGACATGTCCCCTGGTTTGTGCTTCAGAGGGACATGTTGCACCTTCCTGAAAGAAAAACAGCAGATTCATACCACCTTAGTATAAACTCTTTTTTATATATTAGTTTATTCCATATTATATAACACGGTCATCATAAGAATGTTTAGCTCTTGGGTTTTTATTTCTTATTATAAACATGTCCAAGAACAACACTGCCTCACCTCTTAAGCACTGATACAATCAATATCGACCACGCAAACATTTATATTTACGCTCCACAATGTAAATCATCAAGACCACCTGTTTAAATCCAATTATATATAAATAAAACAGACAATTATTACACACAGTATTTGGACAAATTTGCAGTTAGGATGTCTTAGGATGAAATATTTAGGCCATGATATTTATATTGAGGGGGGGGAGACTCTTATAAATCAAAGGATTGTGTTTTATTATTGTCAACAAATCTCAGCCACGAGCCCATAATCTTTAAAAACGTATAACAGACATATACATTTATTAAAAACGACAATTTCAGTCAAACAAGAGGGAATAGTACATTTGGTGGGGACTATTTTCAGCGGCGGATTAATCCACATTTGGTGCTCTAGTGAGTATTTGTATGTGGGATTGAGTCTTAATAAACTACAGTGATGGAGGAACGTGGTTTAAAGGAGCTTTATTGCTCAGAGGAAGACGAGTTATCAGGCTTTGGTTTCATCATTTCATTCTTCCTTTAGGGTTTTTTTTACACATGATTTGTTGACTACGACAAATGTAGAATATTGACGGCATTATACTTTTAGGAGTTGTCCCTTCACAGACTGAAATGTTAATAGAAAGTTTCTTTACATTTCCTTTTACACAACTTGAAGACACTGGTTTGAAATGTAGCACCATTAAAACCCTGAAAAGAGAAATAACGTCGTTCATTGTGAGCAATGAAACATTACAGCTTGTTTAAGGACACCGAGGAACTGTAACTCGGTATAATGTGAAGAAAACTGAAACTCACAATGTCAAAATATTCTTTAAAAGTCGGCAAGAGTGTCGAGGACAAGCTGCCAAATGTGAGAAAATCGGATAAATTAAACTTGATTAATCTCATTTGGAGAAATTCAACGATGCATAAATATAGAGGGGCTGCACCTCTTCACTCCACGTGATGTTTCTATGCAATTTGCTTTTGCTGCTTATGATTAAAATCACTTGGCATTTTCAGTTATTTTTAAAGAAGCACATGGCATTAACTAAAAAATAAGTTTTACAGCATGAATACAATCTGAAGCAGCTAAAGCGAGTTAAGAAATACTGTTTTGTTCTTGAGTGTTGTGGACAAAGGAGGACATTTTGTTTGCATTTTATCACCTCATTTCCTTCGTTGTGTATTTAACTGCCACATTTACTTGCAGTGACCTCTCTGCACCACACAGGGGAGCCACTGCTCTTCACTTCCTGTGAAGTCCTGAATCCACTGTGCTGGTAGACCCTCTTCCATTCAGTCAATGGTTAAACCACGTCACAGCGTATCCTTAGTGCATCTTACTGTAACATGAACCACACTGTCGGACTCACTGCCGACGGCGCTCCTACTGCAGAAACATGTTTTGTGTTTTGTGCATCAATCGAAGAAGTGCTTTTTGTTCTGTCAACATGCTGTGTAGATTATTTGGCATTTTACTTGATTACAATACTTTGTCAATCTGAGAACATCTGTGAAGGTTTGAATGTTGCTATATATTATAACTTGTCAATATCTGATGCTGAAATAAATATTAAATTGATTTTTTTTTTTTTTTTTAAATGTGATAATTACATATATTTTTGCAGTTTTACTGAAGCAGTGGGTCATCGCCCCCATTATCTAGTCTTTGCAGTGAAGAGCATGCATGTAGACATGTCAGAGTAGTTTTAGTTACAATCAATTTTCTTTCCCAACATTCATAGAAGACTGGTTTAAAATACTTTGTCTTTCTTTCCTCCTTGGTTGTGAAGTCCAAACCATTTCCAGGTCATTAAGTGAGGTCTTCTGTGACAGAGGTAAGCTGTAACAGTGCGCATCAATAGTGTTAGAAATGCAGCTACAACCTAAAGTCTCTGAAACTGAACAAATACAGGAGACTCTGAGAAGGCGATGCCAGAAGCAAAATGTTTGGCCTAAAAACGCTACAAAAGACATCTGTCTCCCGGTGAAAAGAGTATTGTGGCCCACACACCACCTGACCTTACGAGGACTTCCCCGAACTCTTTCAAACTTATTTAACCAGACAAAATCACTGCAATTCATGCACTGTGGTTGTAATGGCTGTGAATGAGTCATGGAAATTTTGGGATCAGAAGGGCAATGCCAGAAGGGAGAGCCTGAGCAGGCTTCATGAGGTTGGTGTTAAAGTGTGATGCTATGATAATGTGGGAAGGCAGGCAACAGGGGGTCTGGCATTAGGACCCAAAGAGTCTATAAAGGGGTGGGAAGCTCACCTGGGCCTTTGTTTGGTGTCTGCCAGATGTAGGCAGCGTCTCTGAATACAACATGGACAGAGAGAGCAGCTGTAACAGCTGATTTGTTGTAAAGCGGACGGAGAACATCACCCGATTGTCTGCTCACCACTGCTTAACCACTGATGGCGCTGCAGACGGTTTTATTCATCTCCAGGACGGAGGCGTCCTCTGATGTGTGACCACAGAGATATTGACTTTGGAGGAAAATCAAGAAGTTCTGCGTTAGACCCCCCCTAAAGCAGCTGTGCACATTAAGTCTCCAGAGTAACAGCAGCTATTTCTGTTGGTTGGGTTCCGGTAGATTTGCTTCAGGAGCCGGTTGATGGTGACGCTATACATGATATGTATTGTGAGTTTCCCTGTTAGCCAACGTTAAAAAGTATAAAGTAGCGTAAAATGGAAATACTCTAGTATAATACCTGAAAACTGTACTTAAAGCTGCTACGAGAAAATGTCAATATGTATTGATTTTGTCGGTCCCTGTTGACACTACTGAAGGGCAACAAAGCCTTGTTTCAATGACTTACCAGAACAATCCCCACTGTATAGTGTATATAGCTTATGATTCTCACCTCGGATACATTCAGAAATGTGTTGGAAGTGTTGCATAAAGCACTCTTCAGTTGTGCAGCACAGAATAATGCTCCAGAATTAGTTCCAAAACATTGTGTGTGTCGTCAATACTTCTGTCACGGGGCATGATGAGGACTCAAGCGCAGACAGAGTAGTGACAAAACGGGTAATCCAAGGGACAAGAGGGGAAATCCGGCAGGACGAGGCAGGGCAGACAGACTGGGAAACCGGGAACAGGATGAGCAAAAACGGGTGTGTAGGTATGAACACAAAAACAATGATCTGGCAGTGGGTGACTGGGAGGCAGGGGTTTAAATAGTGGCTAGAACAGGTGAGGAGAGTTGTGCTGATGAGGGAGTGTTTGATTAGTGATCAGGGGCAGGTGAAGGGAGTTAGACTGGTGCTGAGGGAGTGGCTGACAGGTAGAGTGAGGATCTACAGAAAGAAACACACAAAGACAGAACACACAGAACACAGAAGGCAAAGCCTGATGTGACAAATTCAGAATGTCTCGGCCTTTATAATTGATTAGTTATCAGGATAAAGGTCAGGACTTTTCCTTCCTCCTATGTTGATTGTTGATAATTCCAGTAAGAAGCAACACAGTGTTTCGAGCTATAGAGGTGTCTTTCAAGTCACATGAAAACCTGAACAAATTGTTTGGCTCTCACCAGAACAAACCGCCCACACAATGAACTGCTAGTGTGTTGTGAGTGGGGATATATTGCGCAGCAGGCAGCTCCTTCAGACAATCTTCAGCCACTCTTCAGCCACGGTGGTTCACAGACGCTTCATCAACATGTATGCAACTTTCTTGATCGGCGAAATCACCGGCATAGCCACCATCTCCGCCATGCTCCTCTTCGGCCTCGCCAAGCTGTTTTCCCGCCACCGAAGCAGCGGCCATGTGCAGGACGGCGTCGGCTACGCTGTGCTGATAACCGGCTGCGACAGCGGCTTCGGACACCAGCTGGCTCAATGTTTGGACCACAAAGGGTTTGTGGTCTTCGCTGGGTGTTTGTCTCCGGAAGGAGCCGGAGCCCAACTTCTGGCCAGACAGAGCTCCAGTAATCTGAAAATCCTCAAGCTGGACGTCACCAGTGATGAAGAGGTGCAGCAGGCGAAGAAGATGGTCCAGGAGAACCTGCCGGAGAAAGGTGAGAGCTTAGCACACTGTAAGAAATGACCCAGTTTCACTTGTAATCAGATTTAAAGTGTGTGGAAGATCATTTCTGTGAGAAATACTAAAGTTATGAGATTCAAAATCAAAAAGTCTAATCAATTAATAATGTTTTTTTTTCATTTGTAAATCAAAATTGTGGGACGCTAAGTCATGTTTTAGCTTTTTGTATCTTAATCTAAATTAGTTTTATTACATTTTGACCAATTATTTGATTTAAAAATGTTGCAATTTTGACTTAAGAAATGTTTCTTTGTCAAAAATATTAAATATTGATAATGACAAGTTAAAATTAGATTTACTATCTAATAACTCTGATTCACCAAGAATATAGATACTAACATAAAAGTGAGAAACTCAAAATGTAGACATCATGCTTTAGTTACATATCTTAGTATCTCATCATTTAATATTCCTCAGCTTTTTATCTTTACTATGCCTGCATCACATAATCTTTTACTAATTTATTTCAGTTTTCATGCATAATCTCAAGAGGTTTATTATCATGCAACTATGTCCTGGAGCAAGATGATATCATCTTGGTTGACTTCTTTAAATGAGTCCCCAATAATGCATTGACACAACAAATAAATGTGCACAATGCACATCCATTGTGAGGACTAACTTTTGTACTCTGTCAGGGTTGTGGGCCGTTGTGAACAACGCTGGCATCACGGACTGGGCCGAGATCGAGTGGAGCTCTATCGGAGATTTCCACAACATGGTGGACATCAACCTGTTTGGCTCCATCAGAACCTCTTTTGCATTTCTACCTTTGATTCGTGCCGCCAAAGGTTAGCTCAGAAATGTAGCCACATTTCCCAGTATCCTCCCATTCTTATTGTGTGACGTTTAAAGTAAAAAAAACAATGTTTTAATGTTTCAGGTCGGATGGTTTACATGTCGAGCATCTTTGCCTTCTTCAACTGCCTGAACATGGGAGCTTACAGCGTGTCAAAGAGAGGACTGGAGGCCTTTGCAGACTGCCTCCGGGTTGAAATGGCCAGTTTTGGTGTGAAGGTACAGTAATGTACAATAATGTTGGCATAACATATGGGGGAAGTCTGCGGTGGACAAGATATGACATCTGTGGGAAGTTTTCAGGCTTCTTTTTTATCATCACTCAGTACAAAACCACCATTAATGAAAGAAATCATATAGTTTCATTACACTGTGCAAAGCTGACTGAATGAATGAACGCACTGTATCTTGTTAGCACCGTTCATGCACAGAATGCAGCACAAAGTGCTTTTCTGTTCAGCAACAAAAACAAGTTTATAACACCGAGGAAGGGAGAAAATGAATGTTTCTATTGTCTAAAAATTACAAGAAATCATAAAAGGTTCGATCTTTTTATGATCTTCCATGTGTATTTTCCCAAATAATAATTATAAAGTATCTGGCCATTTGTGTTATGATGCGCTTCTCTGCTCACATTAAATATATTGTTTTCGCGCCACAACTCGTGGATCTGCTCTCTTCTCATCCGTCTGCCATTGTTCCTTCAGCTCAATGCTCAATGGCCCTACACGTCCTAAAATGGCGAACTCCATTATAGCCGTAGCTTTTTCAAGGCTCTTTTTTTGTAACCAGTAGTAGCATGACACCCTGGTGGAATTAGCCAGCTAGCACGTAAAGTTTTGAGAACATACAGACTAACTCTCTCTTTTCATCTGTCAGGTCAGCATCATCCAGCCGGGCAATTTCGGCCAAGCCACCAGCATCGTGAAGATGAAAACGAGTTTGGACATTTGGGAGAAATTAGACGACGAACGTAAGCAAATCTTCAACCGACAGTACATCGATCTGGCCAACGAGTACTTCACGACAATGTGCAGAAGCGGGTTCAAGAACGGCGACATGGTCATCGACGCGATGCTGCACTCCATCACGTCCGCTCAGCCTAAATACAGATACCTGCTGGCCTCAGCGGCGGATACCTTTTTCTTCCGGCTCTTCCCGTTTCTCCCCACCGTCGTCACCGACGCTGTGTTCTCATTCAGCTCCATGTATGCTAAGAGAAAAGAAATGCTTTACGCTGAATAGGGAGTGGAGGAATCTGCACGTCTCTGTTAGTGTTTTCTGTCCTTTTGTTGCACATTTGTAAATATGATAATCATAAGTGTTAATATTGCATGAATATTGTTCTTTCTACACTGTCTCTCTGTTGTAATAAAATTTTACTTTTGTCATGATTCATCTGTTGTGTTTATTTCTTATAATTTAGTCACTTATTTTATTTTATTCAAGAATGAATATGAAACAATAAATCAGCTTTTATTTGCTGGTATTTAGAAAGCAGCTTTTGTTTCATCCATCCCCTTTTTTTTTTCTTTTTTTTTAGGTGAGCAAAGTTTGGGAACATGTGCCTGAACATGTCCCAGGTGTTTATTGTTGCTCAGCTGCTTCCTGTTGCAGTGAATGTCCAAACATTTAAAAACAACAACCAAGCAAGTTGGAAGCTGAGAAAAGAAAATCAATTTCAACCATTGCACAAATATTGGGAGCAGCATATACGACAATTTAGAGAGTCTTTAAAAAGAAAGAAACCACTGGAGTCCAACAAGGAGGCCTTATTAGAATGTGTACAGAAATACAGAAACGAGCTGGAAAAGATCTGTGACAAAGGTTTATGTTTGACGGATGAGACAAAGCACATCATCATCATCATCATCAATGTCCTCATGGATATAAACTAGATGCACATCGAAATAAGACAAACAAGAATAATCCCACTTAAACTACCCTCCAAAAAAATATGATTATAACAGTTTGTATAAGAAAAAGGATAACTGAAAGATCAGTAAGTGGGTAGTGAGTACAGTTCGGTGTAGACTTAACAAAATGCCTTTTAGTTTTACAAAACTGGAAATGTATTAACAGGAAACGAGCTGTTCAACACTTCATTCCCATGAAACCAGGATTTTGGGTTCTGGGGAATTGACTCCTTCCTATTCATTGTAAATCACCACAAAAGACACTCTTGATCACGTAAAAAACACGACGGTTACTGGTTTTGGCATGAAATTGAAAATGCTCATGAGGTGGCCAATAGTTTGGGGTTCGGTGAGGAAACACGGAATCTATTAATGACGTCTTTATAACTTTATAACAGGAAACCAGCCAGAACATGATGACCTGTAGCAAACTGTAAAAAGATATATCTTTTGTAATTAACATTACTGAGTCAATAACGTTATGGTTACGGGCACTATAATAATGATCTAATAGTTGTCACTTGGTTTAGTTGGCCTTAGTTTGGTGAAGAGTCCTCTCCGCTTTATCGGCCCGTAGTGCAAACACTTCACACTGCTCCACCCACTTACAACAAGGAGTGCATTTGTTGTCAAAAGTTTTTTAATGATTTTTTTTTTGTGCTACTTTGATTAAAAAGTGTGTATGATGTGACACGATGAGCAAACACTCACATGATTGATAGTGTCGGCCCAAAAAACGGATGACAGCATGCTGCACATTTGGATTTATTTCCTCTTTTTGTTGTTGCCACTGCGACGCAGGAGAAGTTATCAAAAAGTGTCTCTGTCGTGCATTCTGGAAGAATCTCTCTTATGTGTTGTTCAGAGTTTTATCTTTTCTGAGAAATTGTGATTAAAGTATAAAATGTCCAATTTTTCATTTATGAGATTCTTCTAACAAGCCCTCGACCTTTAGACTGCTCTGTTTGATTCATTGTAAGGCCAGTGTGTTTGTCACATGTCGACCTTGTAACACTGAGAGCATGTTGTAAATATTTCAACAAACCTATTCGTTTCTGTGGGTGTCTCTCGCTTTTCTGGATAAAACACCTGATTATTAATATTCATTGGAAAACACTGGATAAACATAATCTTGTGACTCAGATTTGTGTCTTAAAAAAAGTTGGCCCAACTTTTTACAATTTAATTAGCTGAGAAAACACCTTATATTGTGCTTTTAAAATCCTATTATATACATACTCCACGCTATGAACACAATATGAGGCTGCACGTTTTCAGTAAGGCAATACACATCTTTCTTAGGCTAGTTAGCAACTTAGCATCAAAACAAAATGAGTTAAAGATATTCCACACATGCAGTGTTGTGCATGTTTTAAGTTTGTTATTGTATGTTTGAATTGAGGCCTGCAAAGGAAAGTGCAAAGTATTGTTGAGCTGAATACATCATGTGGATGCTAATGGAGGAGACACAAGAGAAGACGAAGTATCTTATGATTGACAGCTTCTTGTGTTCAAGTGTCCTCATTCAGTCTGCAGCTGAAAATGCTTCAGTTTGGATTTTTCTCCTAAATGCTACGTAAGTGTGTTGTTTTCTAGTCGGCGTGAACATCTTCCCACCTTGCTTTAGTAACACAAGGATCAGTTACATCTGATACTTCTTTCTTTTCAGTCTTCCACACACCTTTTGACAGTTTTCACTTCACTTTTTTCTTCAGTTAATATTGACTGATTGACTTTGGCATCATCTTTTCAGCTAAGACTCAGAAAAACTATATTCTGCTGAAATCAAAAGACATACACAGTATAAAAAAGAACATGAAAGATTTATTAATCAACTTGTTTGAAAGAAAAGAAGTTACATTATTTTTTTTATTTTGTGCTACAGCTGAAACAACAATTTTGATAATCGTTTGAGGCAAACATGCAGATTAATTGCGTTATTAATTCTTTCTGATTTCCAGTTTGGTTCTAGAACATCCCAGAGAGCCACGGAGGCAGGAAGAGCCCGACGGTCCCCAGCAGACACACTATAATGAACATCCAGAGGAAGATCCGGTCCACAACCATGGCGACATACTTCCAGTCCTCCTTCACCTGTAGAGACGGAAAAGACAAAAAGAAGATTAGACAGGAGTTGAAATAAATCACTTCCTGTCACCACGTCAGCACTCACTGAGAAGTCTGCTTCCTCGGCTCTGAGATGCTCTGCGATGTAGGTGACCCCCTCCAGGGCCGATACCACCGCAGGAGACAGAGCGGAGGCCATAGGGCCCTGGATCGAACCATGCTCCACAGGAGGGGTGTCCCAGTCCAAGCTGAGTGGGGAGAGTCTCTGTGGGAGGAGGATGTAACCCAGAGATGGAGGGAGAGGAGGAGAGAGGGGAGAAATCCTCGGCCGGCCAGCTACCTTCACCCCAAACCTCCCCAGATTATCTGCGTCTGTGTAACCGTGGACATCGCAGTAGTGCGTTTCATCTCTGGCGTCCTCCTGGGAATCATAAAGATCGATGTCAGACTCCTGAGTGACCCAGGTGGATGAGATGTGGGCGGGGCCTGGAGTCCGGACGGGGAGGAGTTTATCAGTCAGGTGGTGCAGCCTGAGGCAACAAAGCAAAGAGCAGGCAGACACAGTTAGAGTCTAGCTGGTGAACATAGAAGAGACAGCTAAAGAGACAGATGTTTTCCTCAGGAGTCGGTGGAGACCAGAAACAGAGCTAACAGAGAGAGAATATTTGACCTAAATTCATCAGTTGGACACAAACAAGACTCCTAATGAAGCATAATGTTGCTCTGCTGGATGTGTAAACAAGCATTCACCATATCAACTTAAACTCATGTTTACTGAGGTAATAAATCAAGAGAGAAGTAGAGTCATTTTCTCATAGACTTCTATACAACCAGAGGAGTCGCCCCCTGCTGGCCAGGAGAGAGAATCGGCTTCACTCTGCGGAGCCCGAGGCCTTCTTTGTTTGCTCACCTTGCAGGCCTGACACCGTGTTGTGGACGCTTCATGCACAGCCAGCGAGGCACCGCCGACAGGAAAAGCCCGTGAACCCATCGAGGCATGGTGTGAGTCTCTGACGAGCGGTGGTGCACGTTCAGCATGAACACGGTGATGACGATGGACAGCGTGACGAAGATCATAGTGAAGAGCAGATACTCCCCGATCAGCGGTATGACCAGCGACGTGGACGGGATGATCTCCGTGATGAGCAGCAGGAAGACGGTGAGCGACAGCAGCACGGAGATGCACAGCGTGATCTTCTCGCCGCAGTCCGACGGGAGGTAGAAGACCAGGACGGTGAGGAAGGAGATGAGGAGGCAGGGGATGATGAGGTTGATGGTGTAGAACAGCGGGAGGCGGCGGATGACGAAGTAGTAGGTGATGTCGGGGTAGATCTCGTGGCAGCAGTCGTATTTCTTGGTGTTGTAGGTTCCCACGGCGTTGACGATCGCCCACTCTCCGCTCTCCCAGTAATCCTAGGGATGAAAATATTTGATCGATTGACGAAAGATATTGTTCAGACATTCATGGTCCACAGAGGATGCACCCAACCTGATAATGACGCTGGCTGAAAAGTGAATGGATCACCAAAGAGGAACATGAATGTTTGTACTAATTTCCTGGAAATCATGACCATCCAGTATTTGTCAAGACACAGAGGCGCTAGAGAAAAAGTCAAACAATCACACAAGTCATCCTCTTTAAACCATGAATATCTGCAACAAATTTCATGACAATCCATTCAATTGATGGGAAGAGATGTCCCTCTGGACCAGAGTGGTGACTGATGTCAGTATATTTCAGTGCAGAAGAATAGGAATGTAAAACACAGATAAGAAAACCTCAGAAATCGCTCCAGGAAAAAGTATTCATGCATTTTGTTTTCTCCAGAAGTTAATTCTGCAATCCAACGTGCTGAAAACTATTTTGTTAATTAAAAAGTAAGCAGCCAGAACATTTAGCTGGCATCCGTCTGCAAAACAAAATGTTAGAAAGGAGCATGTGTGGACCGAAGACAAGAGAAGGTAAAGAGGCAGAGCTGGCAAACCACGACAGAACGGAGGCGCCAATTGTGTCTAAATGGCACAAACTCAAAATGAAAAGAACCTTCAGGTCCACCGTGTTCTCGAAGGGCTCCAGGTCGATCTTGGCGCGGTCGTACGTCCAGGAGCCGAACTTCATCTTGCAGCTCTGCTGGTCGAAAGGGAAGAAGGTGACGTCGATGGAGCAGGAGGACTTGTAGATGGCCGGGGGAACCCAGCAGACACGACCGGTGTGGAAGAGATGGGCCTTGGTCATGTGGGTGATGGTGAACTCTCCGTCTGCACTGGAAAAAGAAGAGGATGAGGGGAGGAAGCATAGCATTTGAGACACGAAAAACAAGCAAAAAGTATTGAAAATTGACACCAATACCAAGACAGCAAAGTTGAGGTATCATCTGGATAAAAAGGATGATTTTTCTGTCGTTATTTTGTTCAGCAAGGCTCCAAAGTTTCCGTCTTATTGCGTTTCAAACTCAAAATCTGAATAATTAAACCTTGAGCGATGCCCCTTTTACTCTTTTAATAATTGATCAACCGAATGTTAACCACGCTGCATTCATGATGCAAGCTCATTTGCACAAATGCTGACGCGGGAGAAAGTTTACTCTCCATCCAGACAACATTAAGGATTAATACTTCCTCGGGGCCCCGAGGGGAGGAAGCCAGACTTTGACTAAAACTGTGTGATGCAAGATCGCTGCACAGATGCAATGCAATCAGGGTCCTTTATTCAACAGGATGATTTGCATTTATCACCAATTGGTGTGCAGGGAAATACAATCGAGCTGTTTGGCTCCATATAAGTGACCTTCCCTCACTCACACGCTCTTCAGTGGACGAGGACATTGTTATGGATCAAGCGGGTAATTGATCACTACAGGTAATTTCCAGTTCCACCTACAGAAATCCAAAGTCGTGCCTGTTTAAGTGTGTCCTTGGCTGTCTGTGCTTGTGACACAGCCTTCCTTGTATTCGGAAAAATGGCAACAAACTGCTTTTGGGCAAGAAGCAAACTGTATAAAGTGTGCCCTTCACTTGTAAACTTTAGTTTAGTTAACTAACAAAACTTCCTCAACAAACTTCCTTCAAAACTTATGTTTTTGTCCTTTAACCGTATGATTTCCTCTTGTTCTCACTCCATCTTTCTACTAGATTTGTGCAGCTGCAGTTGTTAGCTGCTGAATGTTTTGTACTTGTTGTACAGCACAATGTCCGGCACCCAGATGAGCTCAGAGGGGACTCTGATGGACGTCACATTGTCGAAGTCGGACGGACTCCACTGCAGCTTATAGTCGGTCCATTCCTGCCAAAACCGACACGGTTTTTAAGACAATAAGCAGTTTCATAGTTTTCATACAAGAAAGGCCAAATCAAAGAGATGAATATTGGTGCAAAGTATTGAATCACAGGTCAGTTTCTTCCATACCTGTTTCAGCCACACGTTGGTCGTCATCATCTGATTTTTCTCGTCCTGTTTTTGATCCAAACATTGACAAAAACAACTGGTTTAGAAGGAATTCTTCTTCTTATTAGACTCTCATATGTGAGAATGATTGTTTATGAACAGCACAATATTTAGAAAGCAGCAATAACTTTGATATATCTTTATATTTTTGAAGCGGTGGTCAGTTTTTTTGGGTGTTCCCACCACGTCTATCAGCTGTGCGATCGAGAGGCCGAACTTGACGATGACCACGTCGGTGATGTTTCGAGCCGGACGCGTCCACTTGCTGTAGCTGCCAAACAAGCTCCTGAAGAGCTCGTCCTCAGTGTGGACGCGGCTCCAGTCTTCAGCCAGCACTGACGGACGGAGACGGAGACGAGGGACATCACTTATCTGTCCCTGATTTGTACTTCAATCCAAACACACTAAAATCCAACAACAGGAGCAACACACACAGACTTTATAGTTGTTTAGCCTCTTTTTTGTTGTTGTTTTGTGTCTCTTTGTGGTCGTTTTGTGTCTCTTTGTGGTTGGTACGTATCTCATTGTGTGACATTTTGCAGGTGAAGGGCTATAGTTTGGTTAGCTGAGCTTCATATTCACCATACAGACACAAGGGTGCGAAGGATATTCTTATCTACTTTATTTAATCATCCAAACGTTGTAAATAGTAAGAGCTTATGATCTATTGAGCAAATGATTTAGTGAAGCCTTTAGTTACAACTCATAAACACTGTGAAGACTGCGTTATGAGAGAGTTAGTTATTAAAGAGTTTATGAGAGCGAGACCAAGCATTTCTCACAGAAATGTTAATAATGCAATAAATCCAGACGGTTCTTGGCACAACTGAAACTTGATTTTGTTTTCTGTCAGTCATCGCTCATTAGACTCGTGATTTCATTATTGCAATAAACCTCTTTAATCCTCAGTGTTCGACCTTTTGTGTCAGAGGAGATTTGATTTGTCTTCCAGGTTAAATGAACAGTAGTAAGAAATGTACACATCTTCTTTTCCCGTTCACTTCACGAGCAGCTCTTCTTCCCTCGGTCTTCTCTGAACACACAGCTTTGAACTCTCTGGCAACCTGGCATCACCGACAAGCAATTTAGGATTATCCAGAGTAGGAAACAGCCAGCCAAGAGCACACACTGTGCAAACGTGTGTAATGCCAGTTTCTGTGATTATATTGTCTATTTATAACCAACCAAATGATGTTTCAGGTGAGGCTCTGCCAGTGGAGCAGAAACATCTCATTGCATTGTGCTGCAGTTTTTGTTTTTCTGCAGATTGAATTTAAAACAGATTATTCTGCTCAATTCTCAGGTGCAGAACAATTCTAAACTGTTTAAAGGAAACTGTGGCAAATAGTTTGTAAAGGTTTTTATAACATTCATCGTCACGTCAACATCAAGGATCACATCTTGTTTATTATTCAGTTGAACTAAAATGAATGCATAATATAAAAAAAACATTTTTAATGTCATTTTAAATGGTTGTAGAGAGTTTTAGAAGGATGAAATTCATGGTAAAATATTTTTTAATATGGAATATGGTGAAATAAAATAAGATTGTTTGTAAGAATATACTACTTGAATATACTACTTGAAAATGATTAATACCTACTGCAAAATAACTAAATCATGTATGTCTGTAATGTCGCATCTTTGTTGTTATTGTCTACTTAATGCTTTTATTTTGTGTCATGCTTACGTTTTATGCAGAACATCTTATTTTAATTGTGTACTGATTTATTTTTTTACATTTTATATATTTTTTTGTCTTTATATGTAAAGGTTCCATGTTGAATTGAAAAAAATTGTATTTGGTTTTGATTATGTTTAGTACTGTAAATGATGCCTTTAGGTCCTGTATATATAAAATAAAATAGCAAAATCATCCTTATAAGTCCTGATAGAAATAAGAACAATGGTGAGTTTCATAATTGTACTGCAAAAATATGACAATAAGATTGTTGAAGGAATTTGAAAATTACGCACAGACGTTTCTTTGTGATACAACAGGAGGTTGAATACTATACAAATATTATAAAGTCCCAAAAAGTATAGGCTAAAGTCGTGATAGGACAACATTTGAATGCTACTTTAGTAGCCTGTAGGTTAAATATCAGCATGATTGAAATCACATCATTTAAGCTGCGGTTTCACCGTCACACTCACCGGAGTGGATGCAGATCCAGCAGCAGCAAAGCGCTGAAATCAGCGTGAAATCTCTCCTCGGCTCCATTTCAATCAGCAGAAATACATCACAGATTATGTAAAAAATGAAGTTCAGGTTGTCTTAAAAAATTATTTTGCCTTTGTTTTCCCATCGTTCGTCTCCATAAAACAGTCTGGGGATGGATCACACCCTCCCTGTATACATTGTGAGTACCTGTCGTCAGCCTCCTGTGATACCGTAAAGGGGCTGGGCTCAGTCTTATGGTGACGTTATCATTTGTTATGCATTAACATCTTTAAATGTAACAATTGTCTTACCATGGTGCCGGATTTGGAGGGAAATTTCAGGACATTTAGTAGTCTATACTTTTTGTTATGCTAAAAGTACTATATGTTGAGTGTTCCCATGTTATACTAATATATACCTCTACACGACATTTATTGTATAACTTTAGTTGGATTCTTTGCAGATCAACTAATATATTACATATTATTATAGGTGACTGTCACATACACATGCATTGATCTATCTGTACCACACGGGGCGCCAATGCTCTGCATCTCCTGGTCATTCTACAGCACAGTGAAACCATATGTGATTAAATCGGGGATGGAAAGAGTACTGGAATATTGCACTCAAGTAAAAGTAATGTTTTAAAAAATAGATTTTAATCAAGTAAAAAATGCATCCATACAAAACTAAAAAATGGACCAGTTCAGGTGTATAATGAGAACTTGAAACAACCTAAACTGCACATTAATGGTGGTTATTTACAGGTATCTAATCGACCAATTAATTCAATTTATTTAGAAAGGTAGGAGCATGTAAAAAATAACTTTTTTATTTTTATTTACATTACATTGATTTATTTAGAATTTTCCGTATATGTTAACTGTTAATTTTTTTGGTTATTCTTGTTTTTTAAATATTATTTGTAAAGTTTAATCTATTCATCTAATTTAAACTATATGCAGGATGTGCTACAAGGCTTTCGCCACCAGGTGTCGCCGTTGAGTAAAATCAGTTTTGAAGCAGCAGCCGCAGAAGAAGAAGAAGTCCACTCTGTGTCAACATAAGAGATGAACAGCCAACGTTTAGCCGCTAAACTATTTAACGGACGTTTGTCTTTCTTGCCTGTCTGAGTGAGCACATCAGCCGGTAAGAAAGAGTGTGTTTTTATTCATTAAGTAAATATAAAATGAGACACCTGTGGTTTGAGCTAGTTAGCTTATTAGCTAATGCTAGCTAGCCAGATTAACGGTTACCTATTAGCTAACAACAGCTAGCTAGCTTAGCAATAGATGGAAACACCTGCCAGCTTTTGCAGGTAATTAATGGTGTTTTTTGGAGTAAATTTTGCATGTTAGAAATATATTTATTACACATGAAAATTAAACTAAAACTGCTTTCATTTTGACATGACTATGGTGTTATGGGTCTTTCCCCTAACATCCAGTCTTCTTAACATTGACAGCAACATATCTTTATTTATATATATATATATATATATATATATATATATATATATATATATATATATATATATAAAACTAGCAGGATTGTTTCCCAGCTCTCAGCTAATGAGGTGTGTTTTGTTTGACAGCAGCAGAGATGGAGACATAAACCCCACTGATGGAGAGGAAGAGGTAACCAAGGTCCTCCTAAAGAGGATTATGTTTGCTTAACCTTTGCTTTCACATCTGGCTGGCTGTGATCACCATGTGACAAAACCGCCTCCACTTCTGCTATCCCTCCACCCACAATAAAACAGCTGCAGGAGGGAGGATGAAGTGTTTGTCTGTACTTTCTCTCATGTTCCGGTTTGTTAGATGGAGAACATTATGTTCCTATGATGCTTGTAATTCCTCGAGAAATTTGTGGACTTTAAAAAGAAAAATGTTTAATCCTTTTTACGAAAGAAAATACTAAGAAAACCATTAATTTTGCTACTCGTGTTTCTGATCGATTGCTCTCTCAGCTCTGGGGATGACGGCGCTGGAGAGCGAGGCCTGCTCCACACCTGGAAGGGCTACTCCTACAGCGTCACCCCAGAGAGGCTGCTCCTCCGCGGGCCGGTCCTTCAGGTGGCTCTGGGCACATGGCATGGTGTTCTGCTGGTGGAAGGTAACGTCATTGTTTTTGGCTTATTTTTGGTGTATTTGCATCACAAATAGACTGTAGAGAGTAAACAGGAAATGAGGGATGGTTTGTGTTGTATTTTTTGCATAATAGATGTTCCACAACTGAGAAAATTAACCTTAAAACTGCAAAGTTCCTCTATGATCTTGGTGCTGTTGTTTCTCCCAATTCAGGAGGGCAGGTGTACAGTTTTGGGGAGTTGCCGTGGAAGCAGAGTCATGTGCCCGAGCCGGCAAAACCCACCCTGGAGAGCGCGCTCAGTGGCCAGCTGGTGGTCGCTGTTGCAGCTGGAAGCTTCCACAGCGGGGCCATGACAGAAGATGGTGGCGTCCACATGTGGGGGGACAACGCCGCGGGCCAGTGCGGCTTGTCGGGCCTCAGCACCGTCCCCAACCCGACTCCGGTCGCTCTGGTGGACACTGACACAACCCCTCCGCAGATTGTCCCGGTGCTGGAGCTGGCTTGTGGGGAGCAGCACACTCTGGCGCTGTCGGCCCAGCGGGAGGTGTGGGCGTGGGGCAGCGGTTGTCAGCTGGGCCTCAACGTCGCCGTCTTCCCTGTCTGGAAACCACAAAAGGTGGAGCACTTGGCGGGCAGGTATGTATTACAGGTGGCCTGCGGGGCCTCACACAGCCTGGCTCTGGTGCGCTGCTTGGGCCCCCAGGACATTCACCGGCCCCCGGTTGACAAATGCAGACAGTGTAATCAGCTGCTGTTCACCATGACGGACAAAGAGGACCATGTCATCATCTCTGACGCACACTACTGCCCCCTCAGTATGGAGCTGACTGAGGATGAGGTCAGGCTGCAGGCACCTGCTCTGACACAAGGCCTCAAAATGTCTCCGTCTGAGCCGGTCCTCCCCTCCCATACCTCCACCTCAAACTCCCCACCACCTACTAGAGGTGTTGACCCTACTCAGGACTCAGAGAAGAAATCAGCCTTGGCCAACGGAGCGCTGACGGTCGCGGACTCTGGGCCCCCGGCTCAGTCTGGAGGCGGTGTCGTTTTGGGGGTCAAGAGTTCCCCGTATCCAGATGAGCAGGCCGTCAAAGACTATCTAAAGAAACTGTCAGAGGCTGAGCAGATGGATAAAGCGACTGCTGGAGGAACGCACACTCTGCTGGTGAGTCGGACTGTATCATACAATCATAAAGTACCATTAGGGATCACCCTAACGTTACATTTTGAGGAATAACAGTGATACTGCCAGAAGTACTTGCAGCACTGGCCTCTGCTTCCATTAGCATTTCTTGTATTACAACATAAAAAATACAAAGTCTGCAGATGATGGTGTTGCGAGTCCTTCGGTAGATTCACAGACTTTACACCTGCTTGTGTTTTAGACAACATTTAGGACTCCAGACTCCTCTGCCACTCTCATTTAAACATTTGACCTTTTATGATTTGTTTCTCTTCCAGCCCTCAGCAGGAGCCCTGACCTCCTCCACGCTCAACAGCCTGGTGGCCTCCTGCGCCTCTGCAGTGGGCGAACGGGTCGCCTCCACCTACGAGGCCTTGTCCCTCAAAAAGATGATGAACTACCTGCCCTCAGGAGTGGCGAAGGCAGGCGGGCCGGCGGGGCTGACGAGTGTCGTTGGTGATAACACAACGGAGCGTGTCCGCCTGGAAGACTCCATGCAGGCTAAGAAGAGCTCCAGCACAGGGGACATCCGCGGGGAAGAGGCGGAGGGTCTGCGGCGCCACCTCTCGCTACCAGGACTTCTCTCTCAGGGTAGATACGCTGTTCACCTCTTATCCACCTCCTATACTCTGCTGCGTAAGTACTTCTTACGCATGGTGTGCGTGTGCGTGTGCGTGTGTGTGCGTGCGTGCACTCCAGGCCTCCTCATCCAGCTTGTATGCACGGCAAAGGCTGGTCCTCGTGTCACACCTTTGAGTCTTTTATATTCTTTGTGTGTCACCTCCATCTAGCTGGATAAAGGAGGAGACAAGAAGTCTGTAGTGAGACCTTCTCAGTAGAATTTGAAGGCCTTCTGTCGTTATTTTCATCAATGCTGCACATACGTCTTTTTTGTAGGGCGTAATGACTATTTTCATATTAAGTTGTAACTTAATAAACCAGAGAAAATACTATTTTTAAAATGCTCCCAAAGGAAATCACCGTGTCATCGCTCCATGATCAACTGAGTCGAAATTAGTATGAAGCAAAGACTTTCATGACTCCTCTGTATCTCTGTTTGTTAGCTGTGTGACAGCCTGTGTTTGACGTGACCCGCCTGATCGTCTCTGCTGTTTCTGCGCGGCCATGTTTTTGTTTTGATCACGCACATTGATTTCTTCTGCTGAAATTTGCACCTGCGATACAGAAATATGTCCCCATACACATTGTGTGTGTGTGTGTGTGTGTGTGTGTGTGTGTGTAGTGATAGCCTGAAGCCCATTTAAATATCTTGTAGTGGAGGAATAAAAGAAAACATTAAGGAGCACATTTTTTGTGTCTTTTCACCCAAAGTGTCCCCGCGGCTGCTGAGGAAAGCCTGCCGCCCGTGGATGCGTGCAGTGGCCCTCACTCCTCTGGGAGGGCCGGTCCCAGAGGTCCCGGAGGCCCAGGAGGTGTTTCCCACCCTGCAGACGGAGGTGTGGAGTTGGGGCCACGGCGAGCACGGACAGCTGGGACACGGAGACAGTCTGGCTAGGTTGGAGGACGTCTCTTTGGCTCTGAATCGGGAAAGAATAATAAGCTTGAAACAACAACACAATGAAAAGATATGATGAGAAAGGAAAGAGCGTCAGACCAAGGAAGGAAAGCTTGTCTATCAGGCTAAACACGTTTTACACTTTTTAATACTTAATTGTCTTATATATACAGTAATTGTCCTAAAACATGCGTTTTGCGTCTCACATCCTCTTTTTTTTTTTTCTTCTTCTACGAGACCAAACTTAATATGAAAGCACTCAAATGTAATGACAACACTGGTGTGGTGACGGTAGTGTGACGTGTCTGTCTGCAGAGTACAGCCGCTGTGCATCAAGAGTCTGAACAGTAAGGAGGTGGTGCGTGTGGCGGCCGGCGCTCATCATTCCCTCGCTCTGACTGCTCAGTCTCAGGTGAGTCAGTGCTGCTTTTTACCCGTAAACATTTTAAAAGAAACAGTTTTACATTTACTTTTCTATCCACGTGTATATTTTACCAATCCTCCAGGTGTTTTCTTGGGGAAGTAACAGCTTTGGTCAGCTTGGACACATGGAGTCACCCAGCACTGTCCCCCGCCTCGCAAAGGTGAGGAAACCACCCCCCGTACGATGCAAACACACACACAGATACAGAAAGCCTTGAGGTTCATGTTCCTCTCTGCTTCCCCTCCCAGCTGTCGGAGGGGATCCGGGTCTGGGACATGAGTGCTGGAGAGAGACACACCCTCCTGCTCGCAGACGGAGACTGCTTCCGGCCCATCATTTATTACAGCGGGCAGCAGGTCAAAGAGGAGGCGGAGGAGATCCCCGCCAAGGAGCTGGGTCAACAGGAAGAAGAGGAGGAAGAGGAGCAGCAAGCGGGGAGCTACACCCAGCAGCCTGTACTGCTGCCCTTCTGCATGGACGTAAGCACAAAGTGAACTGACTTTTTACCCAGCTTTAAGCCACATTTTTATTTTAACTGGATGAAAGATTTTAGTCAGCGAACGTCTAGATCTTAATTTATCAGAGAGACAGGTTAGAATCCTAATATGAACGCATAACAAACACAGAGTCTGTGTCTTCTCACCTCTCTGTCCTCCAGCTTGGTTATGTGAGCAACGTGTTTGCGGGCGGCCAGCGCTGCGTGGCTCTCTCCGATATGAACGTGATGGGCTTCATCGCCAGCCTCCACGAGCTGGCCTCAGCCGAGAGGAAGTTCTACTGCAAGATGTGCAACATCAAGACACAGATAATACGCCCCCTGCTGGAGATGGGTAAGATTACCTTCAAGGGAAATCATCTTTCTTCTTTAGTTTTCGCCTCGACCGAAATGTTTCTGTTCGGTCGCCGTCCTTCTCCAGAGGCTCTGAGTTCGGCCCTCGGCCAGACGGCCACCGGGCTCCTGCACACTTTGATCGGCCGATTCAGCCTCTTGTGTCACCTGACGGGGCAGCACGCCGCCAGCCTCACCGCCAACCTGCGGCGCGTTCGCGACATCAACAGTCTGCTCATCCTGGACAACGCCAGCATCTTCCTCGACTCTTACACTGAGTATGTGATCACTATTCTGATCATTTCAGTGCTTGCAGGTCCTAAAACAATGGATTTCTGACACTTGTCTTTCTCAACAAAGGTACTGCAGCGCTGTGGGCAACTTCCAGGTGATGGGAGGTTTCCAGACGCTGACCAAACCCTCACTGTGAGCACACACTTCTTCATCCTCAAACCCCAGCTTTGATAAGATGCTGTGACACAATAATGCGACCATAAACACAGATAACACATCACTCTAAATGCTGACAAAGCGATTTCCTTTTGAAGAGATTTCTTTGGGAAGAATCCTGAGCTGCTCATGAAGCTGTCGGAGTGCAGCGAGGAGAACCCCACCACGGCTGACCTGCTGGTGGCGCTCTTCTACCTCCCGACTCGCCACCTTCACGAATACGGCCGGCTGCTGCTCAAACTGGTCACCTGCTTTGAAGTGGTGGGTGAAACAAGATGTTTTATTTACTGTTATTGACCACTTAAAGGATTCTGGTCTAACCTGTTGGTGAACACAGATTATTAACAAGTATTGGTGTATTTTATCTTCAGTGTTATATTGTTTTTCCTATTGCTTTTGCTGTAATTTCTTGTTTATCTTGAAAGATAATATTAACTCTTGTTTTTCACGTTGAATTTGTATCTGCATGTTGTCAGTGCTCCAATGACTACCAGAGGCTGCAGGACAGCTGCTCCAAGTTCGAGGCTTTGGTCCTCCAGCTGAAGAGAAAAAGGAAGGACGCCGACTACACCTTTCATTTCTGGAAGAGCTTCCCCGGCAAAATGACGGTAAACTCGCCGTGTGTGTTTGTTTGTTTTCATCACCACAACAAGCATGTCCTTCCCATCGAGTCCTCGAGGTGTCACATGATGTCACGTATGGCTGAATGGTGTCATTGTGTGCCGTCAGGACTCTCTGCGGAAGCCTCAGCGCCGGCTGATCTGCGAGAGCAGCAACAAAGCGCTGACGCTGCAGAACGCCGGGAGGTTCTCCGTCAACTGGTTCATCGTTTTCAACGACGCTTTGGTTCACGCACAGGTCAGCTCCACACACACACACACACACACTTTTCATCTCGTGCTTCATATTTCAGACACTTTAACTTGGTGTGTTTCAAGCGTCTGTATGTGCTTGCCTCCGTGCTGTCAGGGCGTGGCGCCTTGTAAAAATCTTGTAAGTATGCAGCCACAAAAGCAACTGTCAGCACGGCTACCTGTCTCCCCTGTCCCCACTTTCCTTATCGTGTGTGTGTGTGTGTGTGTGTGTGTGTGTGTGTGTGTGTGTGTGTGTGTGTGTGTGTGTGTGTGTGTGTGTGTGTGTGTGAGAGAAGGGCTTAGGGCTCTGTGTGAAATACAACACGATAAAACTAGTGAAGTCCTATCTGGGCTTGAATGAGGTTGTGTCATCTTCTGTTCTTGCAACATTCATTCTAAAATAATAATTAAATCAGGGTTTGAAGGACAGGTTCAAATTTGATCTGATCTGATTCCTGCAATTTGCACAGAAAGCATTCTTAATCTACGACACACACGTGTGCAGTGATACTCGGCCCTATCCCCACCTTCTCCCTCTGCCTGCTCCCCACCTGAGGGAGACTGCATGGACGGATGAACAGACTGTAACCAAGGCTCAATAAGTTTTAATGCATGTGGTACACTGCAACCAGCTCTGAATACACCTGTACAAATACAGTCAAGGAGTATTTGTTTCCTGTTAACGCCTTGGTTCTTACTGTTAACCGATTTGAAAGGTACCAACAGTTTCTGGTTCACTTCTCCAAAGCAGCTTCCTTTCCCGTCTCCTTGTTTGTCTCCTTTTCCTCTCACTTGTTCGCTTTAAATTTGCGTTGCTCTCCTCTAGTCCCCACCTGTCCCGTGGTAGTCCTGCACATTCCTACATGTCTGTACTTGTAAACATTAAATGCTGTGAAGGTGAGAACAGAACTCCAGTTTTCTGGGTTTAGGTTGTAAAATCTGAGGCGAAGTGACAGTAACTGGCAAAAGAATGTTCCTCTTGTTCATGGAAGGCTGTAGTTATCGGCGTATTCGTAGCAATTAGACTCCAGTTACTGTCCCTCAATGTGGTCAGATATGTTCATACACTCACCGTTCCCTTCTTTCTTCTCCCCTCTTCCCTTCTCTTCCATTCTCCATGTGTCCAGTTCTCCACCCATCATGTCTTCCCCTTGGCCACGCTTTGGGTGGAGCCGATCCCAGAGGAGAACACTGGCCTGTAAGTCTAATACTGGAAAAATAATCATTTGTAGATTTCTACAAACCTTTAGAAATGCACATCTTCTCAGTCTTTTACATATTGCAATAATTCTGACTTAATCTTGACATTTCTTTTAATACTTCCTCTCAGATATCCCTGTCTCAGTATATGCCTGTCACATACTGTATCTTATGTTCTGTATGTATATGACATTATGTGACAACTGTGTGTGAACCACTGGTTGTTTCCAGTACAAAACGGTTTGTGTGTGTGTGTGTGTGTGTGTGTGTGTGTGTGTGTGTGTGTGTGTGTGTGTGTGTGTGTGTGTTTGCAGACATGGATTGAAGATGATCACACCAGAGGAGACGTTCACCCTGCTGGCCTCCTCTCCCATGGAGAAGGTTCATCTTTTAATGCCACTGACTGACAAAATGCTCACTTTAAAAACCCTCAAATGAACCGGACGACTGCGTGTCATCCTTCTTAATAAGTGTTCTTGTATCTGTCTCTAGACCAAGTGGCTTCGCTCCATCAACCAGGCGGTGGACCAGGCCCTGAGCGCGGCGGCGCAGGACAGCGCGTCAGTCGGCTCGGGTCAAAAGCTGGAGCCTCCCGTCTCCAGGACGGCCTCGTACACGTTTTATAAGGACGGGCGGCTGAAACAGGCGAAGTACGAAGGATGCTGGCTCGCCGGGAAGCCCAACGGCAGGTTAGACACGCATGCTTCCTGTCTGCAGTTTGGTAGAACTTTAAAATACCGATGTGTAGTAATGATTGATGGTTTTTCAGAGGCGTGTTAAAATGGCCTGATGGGAGAATATACACGGGGGCGTTCAAGAACGGGCTGGAAGACGGGTGAGCGCTCGTATTCAGTGTACGTGAGCCTCATCGTGAGTCGGGTGATCTGTCTCTTCATGCTTCGTCATGTGTTTCTGTAGCTTTGGGGAATTCTTGGCTCCCAATAAGACGCTCAACAAGAACGATCAGTACCTCGGCCACTGGAAAGACGGCAAGATGCACGGCCTCGGGACATACAGGTGTGTATGAGAATACCGAGTCAGGAGCTCTGTTGTCCATCAATCTCTGTGGAGGGTCATGTTATTATAAACCCACTTTCTTCTGTATTTCACAGCAAATGTGGGAAAATACTTTCGTGCTTATTCAGAAATTGGCGTGAAAGAAAGAGGTTGTTCAGCAGTGCACAACGCTGTCGCCCGGAGGGGGTTTGAACTTCCTCCCGTCTGTCTGCAGGTACGCCAGCGGTGAGGTTTACGACGGATCCTTCCAGGACAGCATGCGACACGGCCACGGCATGCTGCGCAGCGGCAAGCTCAACACCTCCTCCCCCAGTGTCTTCATCGGCCAGTGGCTGCAGGACAAGAAGACCGGCTACGGAGTCTTCGATGATATCACAAAGTACGTCTTCAACACAGTCAGGTTAACAGAACGGCTGCGCCACACACAGCAGGGAAAGAAAGTTGATTTAATTCGCAGTTTTCTTCCTGCACAGAGGGGAGAAGTACATGGGCATGTGGCAGGATGACCTGCGGCAGGGCACCGCCGTCGTCGTCACTCAGTTTGGACTTTATTATGAAGGAGCCTTCAAAGATAATAAGATGATGGTGAGCACTTTGATTTTATCAGACTTGTGTTGATTATGAAGGTCTGACGGGGACCAAAGAAAAGTAAATAAAGACAGACTCCTGCAACGAGTCCTTCTCCTGCATCTGGTGCTGTTAATGTAAAAGTAGAAATCAAGATGGTAGTCATAGGTAGAGTAACAGCACTGAGTCTTGTTTTTAGCTCATCAGGATTTTAGAACAAAGGATATTGAAATGATGGTGGACAGGAAAGAAGAGAAATCAGGGAATGAAGGGAGATTATTGTCTTTTAGGGAACTGGGATCCTCCTGTCAGAGGACGACACCACGTACGAGGGGGAATTCTCTGACGACTGGACCCTCAATGGCAAGGTGACGAACAAAACATATTGAAGTATTATCATCAAGACGTTCGTCAGTGTTAATGTACTGATTGCTCTCCCCTCAGGGAACGCTCACAATGGTAAACAGCGACTACCTGGAGGGCTCCTTCAATGGCGAATGGGGCTCGGGCCTCAAAGTGACGGGGTCCTACTTCAAACCACACCTGTTCGACGCCGACAAGGACAAGACCCACGCTGTGTAAGCTCACAGGGCGTCTGAAAAGAACATAAAAAATATTTAATTGGAGTGAATTGACCGGTGCTTGTCGTATACTTGTGTGCGTGCTGTGGCAGGAAGCTGGGGCGTCTGTGTGTGTGCGCGGAGGACAAGTGGCAGGCGGTGTTCGAGGAGTGCTGGAGTCAGCTGGGCTGCGAGGAGGCGGGTCGAGGAGAGAACTGGAAGGCCTGGGAGAACATCGCCGTGGCCCTCGCCACCAGCCGACAACACATCCAGGACAGGTACACGCACACTTAGCAAGTAATACAATGAGCAAGGTACAGCTACCTTTAAGGGATGATGCAAGTGTTTGTTTCTGTCTATCCAAGTCCGGAGATGTCTCGAAGTCACAGCAGAACCCTGGAGAGTCTGGAGGTCATCCCGCAGCACGAAGGACCGATCACGATGGAGAGATATCACAGCATCCGCCTCTACCTCCTCAAGGTAAGCCCAGCGACCACCCCGACCACCCCGACCACCCCTCACCTCCAACAACAGACTCACGGAGCTCAGTGTGAACCTAAAGTTGTAATTTTGAAATATCTCTGGGAGGCTGACTGTACAAGTATTGTGTCTTGTATTTAGACCAAAACGGTGATTGAACATTTACATTTTAAACTGAAAGTAGCAAGTTCTGGGTTGTTAAGTTTCTTCGACTTTTATTCCCATGAGCTTCTTTTCCAGGAACTAGAAGGCCCCTTCAGGCCGTTGTGGTCTGTTTTCACCACCGCCGCCACCAATTAAAAATCAAATTACTCCGCATGATTGTGCATGACTACTGCCGCCAGCAACATTTCCAAAAACTGACCACATATTGGGAATATAAACGGTTACCTTCTTTCCTGAAATTGTATTAAACTGAGTGACCCTGTGAATCAAATGTAACTTTTTCTGAGAAAGCAGCAAGTTGTTTTGGCTTGTAAGAATGATCTTTCTCTACTTCCTCCAGGCGTGTGACACCCCGCTCCACCTACTGGGCCGGCTGCTGGAAACCCTGGTGGCGGTCTACAGGATGACCTACGTGGGCGTCGGAGCGAATCGTCGGCTGCTGCCTCAGGCTGTCAACGAGATCAAGTCTTACCTCAACCGCATCTTCCAGATTGTCCGGTAGCGCACAGTACTGCTCATAGCTTCATTTCGAACTAGACAGGGATAGATATTTGTTTTATTGATGCGTGTTCTTGTGTGCTCTGCAGGTTTCTTTTCCCAGACCTGCCAGAAGAGGGCGGTCTAATTCCCGAGCCGACCACCAGCCTCCAGGACAAGAAGGAGCCAGGCTCGACCGATGCCCCACTAGAGTCACCAAAACCTGGGTAAAGACCAGGCCATGTCCCCTTCTTGAGGCCTTGGTGGCTCAGAGTTGGATCACATTAAATCCTCTTGTGTGTCTCCTCAGTCGTGTGGTGAGCAGCTCGGCTCTGCTGCTTCCCGTCCTGCTTCCTCGTCTCTACCCGCCGCTCTTCACCCTCTACGCGCTGGACAAGGAGAGAGAGGACGACGTCTACTGGGACTGTGTCCTCCGCCTCAACAAGCAGCCCGACCTGGCGTTGCTCGCCTTCCTGGGTGTTCAGCAGTACGTCACACACTGGCCACTGCAACAGAGGGTCTTCATTTAATGATTTCCGTGTCAATCCTAAACGATTACTTCCTCTCCTCAGAAAGTTTTGGCCAGTTTCCTTTCCCATCTCCATGCCTGCACTCGGGGAGAAGCAGCAGGTATGTTAACTTTAAGTGCAAGAAAACACAAATGCTGCTATTTTATTTAGAGCCACACAGTTGATTGATTCATGATCGTTCATTAAACAAATCTGATGAAGGAAGTACAGTTTGAGTGAGAGTTTGTCGGCTTATCAGACGCCGAATCACTTGACAGCGGTTTATGATACCACGTGATCGATGTAAACCTTGTTCTGGTCTCCAGGTCCTCTCGAGCACCAAGGACGCCTGCTTCGCCTCTGCAGTGGAGACCCTCCAACAGATCAGGTACGGCTCCACTCGACAACTTTAAAACCCATCTCAAGTGCTTTCGTGTGCTTTTAATCTTAGAAAAGCTGCACTGTGTTTCCTGAGTAATTCCGTCGTCTGTTTGCAGCACAACATTCACACCGTCGGACAAGCTGCAGGTGATCCAGCTCACTTTTGAGGAGATCACGCAGGAGGTCCAGTCGCTGCTGAAGCAGGACTTCCTGTGGTCCATGGACGACCTTTTCCCCGTCTTCCTCTACGTGGTGCTGCGCGCACGGTCAGCCACAAACCAAATGAAATACATCAACTTGTTTGAACTAGGCCAAGTTCTCTCTTGTTGACCCCTACATACTATTCAGTGTTTTTCATTCAGAAACAGCAGTTTCAGAATCTCTAAATTGTATGAAACATGCAAATATTTTGTTCTCAGAATCAGGAACTTGGGGTCAGAGGTGAGCCTGATTGAAGACCTGATGGACCCCTGCGTGCAGCACGGAGAGCATGGAATCATGTTCACCACTCTAAAGGTATCACGCACACATCTGTCAGTAAATAATTCACTGTAAACATTTATAAATGCATTAAACCCACTATGCACTGGTCTTTATGAGCTTTTATTTGTGTTTTTTCCACCTCCAGGCTTGTTACTACCAGATCCAGCATGAGAAGATCACTTAAGACGAGCGTGGCGTTACTTCCTGCGGTCCCAGCCTACTACCACAGCCAATCAGAGGGCCAGGATCAGCCAGGCTTCAGGATGACTGATGCGAGCAGCGGCCAATGGGAAGCAGAGGATCATTTGTTGACAGCGCCATCTGCTGTGGGACCTCCTCCTCCACACTCTTTCCCATTTTAACGACCTCTACCAGGCTCTTATCCACTGCTGATGAAGGTACACATGTGAATATTGTCCGTGTTTTCCTGCCAGAGATGAGCCACTTCATACCGTCCAGTTTAAACTGTCCACAGCTGAAAGACTTCTTGTGGGAAATCCTAATGTATGATACCTGGGACAAAATTCAAGGTTCATACTAGTGTTGTTTTTAGTGCCAATGGGAGTGGTTTGTTCTCTGGTTTCTCTGCTCCCACTCAGCATACTGTGAGACACCAAACCTCTTTTTCTTCCTGCAGAAGAATCCGTTCTTTCTGCACGGAAAACAACCTTTTTATCCTGCAGTGTTTCGGGTCATTTCCGCCTCTTGTCATTCACCTCACACCTACATGAAGAAACGGACATAACCAGGAAATAATCTCATGAAAGCACGTCACTTTACGAGATTGACCAACTTTTTATTATTTACCATCCCTGTCATCTGAGACGGCAGCATATTTATTTATAGTTTATCAAGAGAAAAGACTTCAAGGATGAGCACTGACTCGTTGGTGAACAAGCTCACATCTGGTTCATTTTCCCACCTCACAGCTGCTTTTCTTTGGGAACTCTTGGGGCTAGTTCACAGCGATGTTTGACACTGTGTTATAAATGTAAACTGACTCTAAATGATACTTATATTCTCCTGTTACACCAGCTGGCAGCAGAATATAGTCAAACCCAGTTAGTGGCTAAATTAGCCGGCTGTAACTTCTAAAGTTTACACGGACGTTTAGTTCCCCGGCTTTAACAGAAACTACGACGAAGGTAAATCATGAGGCCTTAATGCAAAACCAGGCTGAGGAAAAGACAATCTGACAGACATGTGTTTGTTTGTGAGCCCAGTTTTTAGTGTAACACATACTGACACATCACTACTGTTCAGTAACAATTATGCATCTCCAAAGTTGGTCATTTGGGATTTTTTTAAGATAAACTGAAAAAGTAAGTGTTCCTTTTTTATAAAATGCAAAATGATCCTCAAGTTAAATAAACCGTTGACAGTAAATGCAATGCCAGACGGCTGATTTGGAGATGCATGTTTGATACATTTGTCTTTTTTTAACAGTGGGTTCCCCCTTCAGAGATGATCTTTGTATTGTTGTGAATAACACAGTGTTCATTGCATGCACCGTATGAAGGTCTTACTACACCTGCTCACCTGTAAAATAATCAATGCAGAAGGTAAAACGTGAGCCGGGCAGCCGGTTTAATGTAAACTCTGTTTTTATAGATGTGATGTTCAACGCTGATTCTCTGCACCATCTGTTAAAGCTAACTGTTCTTTTTTTAAAACCACTAGCTGTCAGACAGTGTCGCTTATTTGTGATTTGCGTCCCACATGCCAGTTTATAAAGGGCTTAAGAGAGGATTCAGAGGATGACCAAGCCTTTTTCTCTTTATTTTAATATCACGGCTTTTGTTTCCTCCGATGGTTTAACAATAGAAAAGCCGGTGGATCAGAAGCCTCTTTTAGCTGAGGCTGCTGTTTTTCCCTGCAGGACTTTTGGAAACCTAGCATCATAAAATAGATGTCAAACGGTTACATTTAATTGTAAATGTTGGGTAAAGGTCGGGCGCAGTAATAATACAAACGATTATCATAGGAGCTGTTGTGAAATGCTGTGAAAGTCACCAGATGTTATCTGAGTGTATGGGCTTTAAAAATGATCGTGATGACGCTCTCCAGCCCCTCTTGTTACTGCTGAGACCGTATGTGCCCGACACTCCAGGTATCACATTATTTTATCAACCAGAGACTTTAGGTTTCCTGCTGTTCTTTGACTTCCTGTTCAGTGTGTTGTGTTAACTCTGACATTACCGTCTCACTAACCTTTCAGGTCGCTGCTGCTGCTTAAAACTAAAGGAAAAAGTAGGATTTTCAACCAAAACTGACTTGCAAACCAAACACAGAACAGTAAATGTATTGTAACAGCTGTTCCTTAACTGACTCGCTGACATGAAGTGGTATTTTAATTCCAAACTGAAGATAATATTCATAAGCTCATGTTGGGTTCATGTCCTCAACACGTTCACTCTGAAAACGCCTCACATACACATCGCATTGTGTGTTAACGTGACTGTTTATTGGTTCACATTTTGTGTTTCAGCTGGCTGACATGAGTCCCACATGTCTTTTACATGATGTCAAATGTAGTGTACCTTTAAATGATTACAGACGGCAATAAACTCGTTTGATGGACGTTGCTAACTAATCTGCTCCGACAGTTTGATGTGATTCTTACAGACATGAACTGGAATGAGGATTTGCTGCTTCTCTCTGTTTTATATATTTGTGTTTTTGGAGTATTTTCTTACATTTCATAGATTAAACGATAAAGAGTTTTTCACTTTTAGTTGTAAATGTTTGTTTTGCAGATCACGAGGAGCTCTGGTTTTTAAATCCTCTCAGCGTTGCTCTTTTTTGAGACTTGGAGGGGAGAATGTATTATTTTCATCAGGTGCAAAGAGATAATCTTAGTGTTTTGGGTCCAATAGGGCATCTTGGGACTTTTCAGATGGTGGGAGGGAATATTTAGTTGTAGTTCTTTGGGAATAAGATTACCAATCAGGACATTACCCACATTCCTCACAGATTTCGGGGTTTGAGGAAGGAGACCAAAATATGTCCTCCCCATTAACTCCAGCTGTTAAGGCCGCATATCCTTTAATTACTGACTAGAGTCTTAATGCAACCTTTACATTTCACATCTCCCTAACTTTGTCCCTTTCCAAGAACTTAAAGCTTTCCTCTAAACTGTGAATAGTCTTCATCACCGTCTTTGTCAGAGTCGCCTCCTCTCCACACAGCTCCTCCTGCGTGCCGCTCAAAGCTAAGAAGATTTGGCAGCAACCAGCCAGCCGGTGAGGGAGGAACTGGCTTCCGGTGGCCAGAGGCGGGCGGCTCACTTGCCTGGGATTAAGTGGGATCGGGAGAGATTACAGCCCTCCCCCTTCCCCCCCCCCCCCATCGTTCCCTGCAGCTCGATGAAAGTGCAGTGCTCCGGCTAGTCTCCGGGGAATATTATCCCACCATATATACATTTTCCTGCAAGTGTTGGTGCTAAACCCTGCAGGAGCTGGAGGATAAGAGCTGGTGGCATCCTTCAGGATTCAGACATAACGGTAAGATGCTTTTATTGAAGAGCGAAGGGCTTGAAGGAAGGCCACAGGGATCATCCTCTCCTACTTTAACTAGTAACCTCTTGAGGAGCTCCTGTTTTATTTCTTATTTAACAGTTTTTGCCTAAACGCTCCACATGTCTTTCCAATGTGTTTGTAATGGTTTATCTAATTAAGGATATGAAGGTTATATTAAGAGTTTATCACCCTGTTTTCTCTGTCAGTGTCCTTGTTATTGATCTAATGTTGCTTTTAATTACTTTGCAGCTGAGTTTTTTACAAAAGAAATAACAGATTGTGCTTGATACTGGTCCTTGCTGTCCTGTGATGGTTCACCAGCCGGAGATTAGGGTCTGCACATCTCTGTGTTGACATCACAGTTGCTCTTACGAGCAGCCGTAAAGTGTGCCATTAACCCCTGACCCCCATTCACGCTAACCACCTCCCTACCTGATCCGACTGTCTCTGCATGTCGGTTGGTTTTCATACATATAAATATAAAACATCCTGAATTATTAGTTCATCTTACAGCCCGTATTCCGGTCCTTGTGAGCAGCTGGTTGTGGTTGGGGGTCCAGTGACCATGAGGCAGGCGGTGGAGGCTCAGGTGTTGAACCCCCACTGTGTACTAGGAGAACACGGTCAGTAAGGCGACTTCACTGGTTTACTACGTTAAGATACCTCTTCAGCTTTCTGTTCACACTCTGAATGATCCACCGGTGTGTCGCAGGCCTCCGTCAGATCCTGACTGATGTGATCCAGGAGGTGAGGCGCTCGGTGAATCAGGACATCGACGGCGCAGAGGTCCTCCACAGTCTGCTGAACGCCTCCTGGCTGCAGTCGCTGCTCAAGGTCTGAAAACACACTTGGTACTAACCGTTTTGTTTTCTTAAATACTGCTTTTGTAGTTAAAGTTCAAAACATTCTTTTCAGGTTCATGAGTGTCTTCAAAGGTCCCTGAGAGATTCTCCCGCACCAGCTCTGGACTACGCTTCAGGACTTTCCCTTCAGGTCACATTTCAGATTGTGTTTTATTAATAATTTGTTGCTCGTATTCATTTTGTTGAGGTTTTTTTTAAATGGTGGATATGTGGTTCGTTGTAGTTGCTGATTGACATCAGAGCGCTGCCGGGCTGCTCTGAAGACGCCAAAGAGCTCTACAGCCTCCTGAGACAGCCGCACCTGCAGGTAACACCTATTCATGTCATGTACGGGCAAGCTGAGAAAACCAGCTTTCAAACAGCATCTCATTTATGTCGATGAATTATTCATTTTTCATTACATTTACATCTAAATACACTGTATTTAAGTGTAGTTTCCTACATTTTTCGTCTGTCTTTCTGTGTAGAAATAGTAAAACAATATCTTTCATAACCTTGATTTGTTATTATCCACCAGCGCAGCAGATTTTGATCTTCATGTTTTGCAGGCTCTCCTCTCAGCTCATGACACGGTGGCCCAGAAGGACTATGAGCCGGTGCTGCCACCGATGCCGGACGACCTGCCGGACGACGAGGAGGCCACCAGGATCGTCTGCCTGGTCAAGAACAAACAGCCGCTGGTGAGCTTCAAGGCTCACGTCTCCTCTTTACTCTACTGAAATAATAACATACATTTTTTTTTGAATAACCATGCATACATTTCAGCAGATAAACTGGACCACAATAGAGTCCAAGCAGATGCTCGTGCGTATTTCTTTTTTTATATGTAGGCTGACTGCATTGAATTTAATAATCGTCTGTTGATGCTACAGATCTCCGATCAGCAGAAAACACTGAAAAAGAAGGATTTTTGAGAAAAACCAAATAGTTTGGAAGCACCTGTCATTTATAAAGAAAGTACTTATATGCGAGTCCTCTGTATGTTATGTGGGTCTTTATTTGTACAGCTCTTGTCAGAGAAAGTATTGATGTTATTGTGAGAAGGAAAAGAGATCAATGAAGCTTCAGTCCTAGTGGGAGTTCTCCACCTCTACTTGAACGTTTCCCTCTGCCTTTGAGTGACTCTGTTGTCTCACAGCTCTGCCACCACCAGAGGCTCGGGCTGCTCAGTTCATCCTCCCCTGGTGCGAAAATCTCCAGAGGGGGGCTCCGCACTCACTGGGACACCCTGAGGAGTCTGACCCACAGGAGGCTTCACCGAGGCCAGAGTCCTGCTGCTGGGAGCCTGGATTCCTTGTGGTGTAGCGTTCGCCGAGGCAGCTACCCGCCAAGTGAGCCGCTGTGTCACGCAGCAGCAGCGCGGCCGTACCCTCCACCTCGCTATAAGCCGAAGAGTAACTGTCAGACGTGCTGTCGCAAGCCGATGAGCCGGTGTAGAGTTTGTTACTCCGACCTGCTCTGGGATCAAAGCCTGAACCGCTCTGCGCCGTCGGTCTACAGCTCGGTTCTGATCGGTAAGAAAAGTCCCGTCATCCGTCTTCCTCCATCATTCATCTCAGCTACCCGTGGGTTTCCATGGATTAATGTCTGTTTTTTTCATTGGAGACGACATCGTCGAAGAGCTAGACAGTGGAGATGAAGATGAAGCAGGAGAGTCCAGCAACGCCCAATCACCGCGTCCCACAGCCCGGCGGTGGACTATGTCTCCCCCGTGTGTCACCGTACCCTACTACTCCAACGACTACCTCCAGCCAGGCCTTCCCCCCAGGCTTCGAAGCCAAAGCCCTCGCATCCACACCGCTCCCCCGAGCCCCATGCGCCCTCGCCGCGTGGTGGATTTGCCCCCGGTGCCCCCCGTGGAGCTCGCCAAGCAGGAGAGTCTGGACGAGCTGAGGACGACGGTGCAGCTGGCCGCCTGTTCCATGGAGAGCAGCACCAAAGACATCAAGCTCCTCGGAGAGAAGATGGCGGCCGCGACCGAGCGCATGTCGGAGACGGTACAGGACAACTCCCAGGCCTTGGCCCTCCTTTCTCAGGTGGTGGACCGGCTGCAGACGCTCCTCGTCGCCTCCAAGACTGACATCAACTCCCCGAAACCTGCTGAGCATGACGGCACACCCAAGAAAACTCCAAAGCGTCCATCCTTGATGCACCAGGCTGGATGTTCCTTCCCCTCACTTCAATCCTCCTCCTCCAGCTCCCTCAGTAGCTCCCTGGACGCTACCTCCACCTCTCAGGGGACCAGCTGTTTGTCTGTGTCCTGCCGTGGCTCACCCCAAACTACCCCGAAAACCAAGAACGCCCCGTCGCCGCATAGGAAGCATGCCGAGCTTCAAGCGTCCAAGCGCCTTCTGACCAACGGCCTGCTGGATGAGCCCAAGGAGACCTCCCACACTGCGAAAGGAGGTCGCTCAAACCAGCGGAAGAAGAGGAGGAAGAAGGCGACATGAGAGATGCCGAAGAGTGTCCAAAGAGTGGACTTCTTGGGTCCTTTCAAGCCGTCTCCGCAGAGTGGCAGACCTGCAAACGCACACGGTGGTAGCTGACATTTATTACGTACTTTTTGTTGCATTTATCAACGTTTTCTTTCGTCGTGTCGTGGACCATTTCATCCCGGAGCCCTCATTTCAGGATCTTCATCAGCATTCGCTTGTGTCATTGTTACTTTGTCATGAATTGAACCTTCCATTCTCCTCTTTCAGTCTTTACACCCTGCCATGACTCCATCAATTTTACTTCTCTTCACCTGTGTGTCCTCATCTCTACTTTACAGCAGCTTTATTTATTCTCTGATTTCATCTTTTCTCTTCCAGGGAGCGACGATAAAGAGAAACGAGATCACGGGGGAGATCTTTATCGCTCGGGTGATTCATGGAGGGCTGGCTGATCGTAGTGGTGAGTCTTTTGTCTCGAGGATACTGTACATCCCAGCTTTGTATAGTTAACTAGAAGTTGAAAGTATTTTTTTATGGTATATTGATGATATGCCAAAGTAGAAACTGAGAGTACTACCCTTTAAAAAGTTTGAGTTTAGCTCGATCAAGAATGAATTTAATATACACAATAAAAGAGTCAGTTTAAAGTTAACTAATGTGAAGTTTAATTACATTTTTATGTGTGTGTGTGTGTGTGTGTGTGTGTGTGTGTGTGTGTGTGTGTGTGTGTGTGTGTAGGTCTGCTCCATGCAGGGGACAGGATCATAGAGGTGAATGGTTTCCCTGTGGATGGGTTGGAACCTGAGCAGGTCATCCAGGTTGTGGTACGTCATTTTTCGCGGCTACTAAAATAATTAAAGAAGGAAAAAGAGCTATTTAGTCTAATTGTTCTCCTATTTTAATTATGTGAAACCACTAGTTAATCAACAGTCACTCACAACAATCACAGACTAATTTATTTAGAATTAAACGTCATCACAGCCTCTTAATAAATCACAATAAAATGTTTTCCTCTCAGGGCATCAGAGCATCTTTTTTAACGGGATGCATGAGCGTTAAATCAAAGTCTATGAGCCATTAATATCAGCTAATGACTTCTTGTTTCTTTGCAACCAATCAGCAAGCGAGGTCGCGGGGCACCATCATGTTTAAGGTTATTCCCATCACAGAAAGGCCGGTCCACAACCAGACGATGGTAAATCCTCCTCGATACACACATTAACACACCTCCGCCTGCATCGTGTTAACCGAACGTCTCTGGTGTTAGCTCTACGTGAGGACCATGGTCGACTACAGCCCCCAGCAGGACACGGCCATCCCCTGCGCCGACGCCGGTATGAGCTTCAGGAAAGGTGACGTCCTGGAGATCGTGGACCAGACGGACGCCCTCTGGTGGCAGGCCAAGAAACTGCCCAGCAACACGGCCTGCGCCGGCCTCATCCCCTCCTCCAACCTGCTGAAACGGTCAGGAGGGTTCACTGCTTCTCTTATTTACTGGGATGTAACTTGGTGTCATTTAAACTGTAATCTGTTGTAACAGGAAGCAGAGGGAGGTCTGGTGGTCTCAGCCTTATCATCCACATGCCTGCACACAGACCTGTAAGTTCACCGACATTTTCTTTAACTCAAAAGTCGTAGCAGTTTCAGAATCACAGCCTCTCCGCAACCTGGTTTCACATTTGGGTTTTGTTGTGTTTCATCCCACTCTTACTGAAGTGAGCACTGTAGAGGAAGGTAAGGAGATTACACCTCATTTAGCTCTGAAACTACATGATTTACATGTTGTGTTACAGATATAATTCTCCTTTTTTCACCCACAGAGGAAGACATGATGACCTTTGATGAGAAATGTGTCGAAGCAGGTAAAGCTCCGTATAATCTGTCGCACACAAACTTGCTGCATGTCTTTGCTGCTTTGTGATTAACTTGTGTTGTTTCACTTCTGTCAGACGAGGAGGCATTTGAATCTGGTAGGTAAGTCTTTGTTGACTTTGTGTGGTCTGTATTCTGTGTCACTCCGTCTCCGTCCTTCATCTGAAACATCTGTCATTGTTTCTTTTCCAAACTCTCCGGCTGTCTGACGGGGGAATGTCAGAGGAGCTCAGAGAAGGTGAGAACACCTCAGACGTTTGTAGTTTTATCTGCCTGAGAAGAGTCAACTCGCTAAAATGCACAAGTGCTTTCAAACCTGGTCCATTGCATTGTGGGAGATGTAGGATAGACACTGGCTCTGCTGTTAATTCTTCCTTTTATTGTAATGAAAAGACGGTTCAGAAGCTGCAGCAGGTTTTCCTGTAATCAAGAATATTTTCTAGTATCTTATTCTTCCATCTGCTCTCACATGTTCCGCTCTGCTTCTCTTCAACCAGAGGAGGATGACTTCTGCAGCAACGCTGAAGGGATCTACTTAGGTAAGTCTCTGCAACGATGTGACTCTTACCTGCTCTGATATCTGTTATGTTCCATATCAGAGTTTGCACAATTACTACACACATTGTGGGTAATTTGTCAAACATTAACTTTGAGTGTTCTGTCAGCGGGCTTCAGGCGCAGCACCCGTCTGTGTCGGCGGGGGTCTCACAGCACCACCCAGCCGTCCTACCACACCCGCTGCCCCAGCAGCTGCTCAAACACCCTCAACAGCCCCTACGAGGACGTGGCGCGCTATGCGCGCCACCCGCAGGACGCACACCGCCTCATCGCCCTCTTAGGTACAGTTGTTACGGTCTCATAGTGGACTATCCAACCAGTCTGATAGTTTAACATGACTTGTCTTTCTTACCAAACGTGTTTATACATTAAAAACTATTTAATTTATCATCTCAGGTCCGTCCGGTGTGGGTGTGAATGAACTTCGGAGGCGCTTGATTGAAATGAACCCCAACATCTTTCAGGGAGCCGTGCCTCGTACGTACAAATCATTTTCATCCTCCGAATTTACAATCGACTAAATGATGTGAATTAGTTTGCGTGATGATCTTTTGTTGGCGTTTAAGTGATTGTCCGTCTCAAGCAGTCACATATTTTCCTTCACCAGACACTTCAAGAGCGGCCAAAGGATACGAGGAGTCTGGCAGAGAATATTACTTCACCAGCAGAGAAACCTTTGACAACATGGTGTACAACAACAGGTACCGCTGCCTCTGCTGTGAAGCCATGGATCAGGAATGTAGTGGAGACACTGACACACTGAACACAATGTGTTCATGCTCTGTTACTAAATATAACAACGTATTTATGAGCTGTTTTATTTTTATTCATTTATGAACAATGAATGTTTAAGCATCAAGTACTAGTAACTCCTTTGTGTTTGAGTAAAACTAATGATGTGGTGTAGGTTTCTGGAGTACGGAGAGTACAAAGGGAATCTGTACGGCACCAGCATCGAGTCTGTGAGGCAAGTTTTAAACAGCGGGAAGATCTGCATCATGGACATCGATCCAAATGTAAGAGCAGCAGAGACATCGTCGTCCTCTTCAAAACACCACCAACCAGTAGTTTTTGTGCTTCTAATCGCTTTCATAAAATGCTGCACACAAAAGCTTTAATTTTAAATGTTTCATCTCTTCATTTAGGCCATTCAGGCAGTGAGGACCCACGAGCTGAGGGCTTACATCGTCTACGTGAAGCCGCCGTCACAGGAGCGCCTCAAGGAGACGAGACAGGACTCGTACATCACCACCAACTACTACATCAACCGACCTTTCAAAGTAAACTCCTCCAGGAGTTTCACAGCGTCAATCAAACTTTATTGAATTTTAAAAACAGATAATAGATAACAAGTGTGTTTGAATCAATATAAAACAGATCAGATGAAAGGAAAAATTAATGGGATAAAGAAATTATAACGTAACATAAAAAAAAGGGATTCGGTCACCGATTAGAAATCGTCCCTTTTGACTTTTGTTCCCTCCAACAGGAGGAAGACTTCCAGGAGATGGAAGAAGCCGCCCGGAAGATGGAGTCTCACTTCTCGCAGTTCTTTGACCACGTGATCGTCAACGATGAGCTGCAGGACTCCTGCGTCCAGCTGCTGACCGCGATGAGGAGGGCGCAGGACGAGCCTCAGTGGGTCCCTGCCAGCTGGATACGACCCACAACCACGTAAGACGAGGGTGGAGGCGAAGAGGACGAGAGAAATGTCACCCCATATTATCATGGCAGCAATTATTGTCATTTTCATTTTACAGATTTCTCACTGTGAAGACTTAACATGTAAAATATAGGGGGGTAGGGTGTGAAAGAAATCTAAATATGTTGATCTTGTTGTGACTTCACCTGATTACTAGATAAATATGGAGCTGGAGCTCAAAGAAATACCTGGAATTGTTTACGTTTACTATGTATTGTTTTTATTATTATAGGCAGATCATTCTTTCCCTGCTCCCTTCTCTTTTACACAGGCCTGCAATAAAGAAGATGATGTTTACATGCTAGAAAGCAAAGTGGTTTCTTGTTATACATTTTGTTTTTCATGCTGAATTTGTGTAATTAATTTGTGTGGTTTGCTATAGCCTAAAATATTTCATTGCATGCCAAAAAAAAAAGATTTACTAACCATTAACAAAAACAAATGTTTGGCACAAAAATTACACTTTGTGTCCTTATTACATGAAAAATAATGTGATGTGCAAAAGTGCAAGCAAAGCGTTGATTTAATATTTGTACCTGTTTGTTACATTAATAAACCACTTCTGATAGTTAATTATTCAATAACTTACTAAGTTTATTCATGTTTGGTTTCTTTGTATGGGAGCTTTTATTTTGAAGACAGGAAGTATTGTGTCCTACGCTTAAATGCATCCGCGTAAAACTGCTCGCAGAGCGTAAACAAAGTATTTAATCTACACTTTGTTCTTATTTCCTTAGAAATTTTGATAAAATGCAAAATTGCGAGCAAAGGATTGATAATTGTATAGTTGTGCCTGATTGTTACATTAATAAACCACTTCTGATAGTTAATTATTCATTAACTCACGAAATTTAATTATGTTTGGTTGCTTTGAATAGGAGCTTTTATTTTGAAGATACAGGAAGTCTTGTGTCCTTCGCTTAAATGCACCCGGGTAAAACCTTTCCGCTCGCAGAGCATAAACAAACTAAATGATTATAATAGAGTTTACTCGTTTTTGACGGCTGTAGTCGTTTAAATATACGTATCAACTAAAGATTATTTAACTGGACGAATATTTAAAGGCGCTTTTGTTGGAGAAATTGAATAGTATGGATACGGGAGGCTCAAAGGTAACGTTAAGTTATGTTCATATACAGTGGGTACGGAAAGTATTCAGACCCCTTTAAATTTTTCACTCTGTTTCATTGCAGCCATTTGCTAAAATCAAAAAAGTTCATTTTATTTCTCATTAATGTACACTCAGCACCCCATCTTGACAGAAAAAAATAGAAATTTTTGCAAATTTATTAAAAAAGAAAAACTGAAATATCACATGGTCATAAGTATTCAGACCCTTTGCTCAGTATTGAGTAGAAGCACCCTTTTGAGCTAGTACAGCCATGAGTCTTCTTGGGAATGATGCAACAAGTTTTTCACACCTGGATTTGGGGATCCTCTGCCATTCTTCCTTGCCGATCCTCTCCAGTTCCGTCAGGTTGGATGGTGAACAGCCATTTTCAGGTCTCTCCAGAGATGCTCAATTGGGTTTAGGTCGGGGCTCTGGCAGGGCCAGTCAAGAATGGTCACAGAGTTGTTCCGAAGCCACTCCTTTGTTATTTTAGCTGTGTGCTTAGGGTCATTGTCTTGTTGGAAGGTGAACCTTCGGCCCAGTCAGAGGTCCAGAGTACTCTGGAAGAGGTTTTCTTCCAGGATATCTCTGTACTTGGCCGCATTCATCTTTCCTTCAATTGCAACCAGTCGTCCTGTCCCTGCAGCTGAAAAACACCCCCATAGCATGATGCTGCCACCACCATGTTTCACTGTTGGGATTGTATTGGGCAGGTGATGAGCAGTGCCTGGTTTTCGCCACACATACCGCTTAGAATTAACGCCAAAAAGTTCAATCTTGGTCTCATCAGACCAGAGCATCTTATTTCTCATAGTCTGTGCGGGCTATGCGGGCTTTCATATGTCTTGCACTGAGGAGAGGCTTCCGTCGGGCCACTCTGCCATAAAGCTCCGACTGGTGGAGGGCTGCAGTGATAGTTGATTTTGTGGAACTTTCTCCCATCTCCCTACTGCATCTCTGGAGCTCAGCCACAGTGATCTGTGGGTTCTTCTTTACCTCTCTCACCAAGGCTCTTCTTCCACGATTGCTCAGTTTGGCTGGACGGCCAGGTCTAGGAAGAGTTCTGGTCGTCCCAAACTTCTTCCATTTAAGGATTATGGAGGCCACTGTGCTCTTAGGAACCTTGAGTGCTGCAGAAATTCTTTTGTAACCTTGGCCAGATCTGTGCCTTGCCACAATTCTGTCTCTGAGCTCCTTGGGCAGTTCCTTCGACCTCATGATTCTCATTTGCTCTGACATGCACTGTGAGCTGTAAGGTCTTATATAGACAGGTGTGTGCCTTTCCTAATCAAGTCCAATCAGTTTAATTAAACACAGCTGGACTCCAATGAAGGAGTAGAACCATCTCAAGGAGGATCAGAAGAAATGGACAGCATGTGAGTTAAATATGAGTTTCTGGTATAATATGAGGTGCTGAGTGTACATTAATCAGAAATAAAATGAACTTTTTTGATTTTAGCAAATGGCTGCAATGAAACAAAGAGTGAAACATTTAAAGGGGTCTGAATACTTTCCGTACCTACTGTATAACGGTACTTTGATTTTACATTAATATTAATATCAATTCATGTTTATCCTTTATAGAAAATGCGACCCAGGGAGCTCCCGCCGCTTCCACAGGTAACTAATTTAACTCCAGTTGTTATTAACCTCACGGTGTATGTTCAATGTTATATTAATACAAGTTGGAGAATATACTTTTTCCGTTGATTAAACTACTAATTTCATCACAAATTTAATTTCAGATTCACTATTCTCTGTTTTACAGTCAGACAAAACAAGCAATTTCACTATTTTTATATTAAAAAACTTAATTGAGAAAGTTGGCAACAGATAATCTGATCATTAAACAAATGTTTAGGGCTCGACCTCTCTGATATATCATTAAAATCACGTCTCAACTAAAGTAATCAACCTAACATGTAGTTAAAAAGTTCCTTAGAAGAGTTGTGTGAGTGCATGTAGGGAGAATAAAGCAGAGTGAGCACTGTTGGTGTTTATAAGGAGGATGAACCCAGACACCACAGACAGACGTCTTTATTCCAGCCACACAAGAGATAGAAAAGGTTTGCGTGGTCTGACCTCTGCCCTGAGTAATCCTCAGTCCTGGCGGATGAATGATCACAGATTTAGCTGAGGATTTAACGGGTTGTTATGTGGAGCTGCTCGCCACTCTTTACTTGATCCTTGGGTGGAATGGCCAGAAAGACGACGGTAAGGTCTTGTTTTATCTGACTGGACGCTGAACAGCTCACACAATGTTTGTGTACGTTTTAAACCTTTCCTTTGGGGTCCCTGTGTCTGAGGTCAGGTAATTTGTTTATGTGTTTATGCTTCGTTTGATTGGATTGAATTATTGTTATATACTGTTTGGAGGTGCTGACAAAAAATATAAATAAATTCATGCACTTTGTAAATAAGTCTAAGTCCTATCGTGCTTCTCTTTTTGTCTCTTAGCGAGGACGAGCGCTTCCCACGATGCCGAGGTCGGTCAAAGTGTTTTTCTGCTGTGATTTAACGTCTTAATCTACAGAATTTACGTTGAACAGTCAAACAGTCTTTCTTTTTCTCTCTTGTGTGGAAACATGAAGTCAAGACACAGCTGGTGAGACGAATACATCTCGTGTTTTTACTGAAGCTCTTGATTCAATTTAACTTTATTTATTCATCACCTTGTACAGGAGAAGTACCAGCAATAAAACAAAAGAAGAAGAGGGTGAGAAAGGAGACGAATGGAGTCGATGATTTGAGCGGTACGTAACGCATAAATGCATCAGTGCAGCATCTTAAGTGGTTGTGTTTGTCCCACACAAAGCTTAAACGCATCACGTTAAGAACATGTACTGCTGCAAGGGACTCGTTTCAGTTGTGCTAAAGTTTCTTCGTTCCTTCTGCTGTTTCCTGTTTAGATCATGGGATGGAGATGGGAGGCCTGGGCAGCCGGAGGGAATCGGAGATTGGAGAGCAACTTACCGTTGAACCCACAATGGACGCACCGCCTCAGAGGAGGAGGAAGAAAAAGAAAGCAGCCACTATTGGTAAAGAAAAAAGTGTCCTTAAAACAGCCATTATGGCCAATCTGTGCTTTGGTAACTACGACCAGCCCAGAGGTTCAACGTGACGTTTACAGATGTGTGAATTCATGGTTTCAGATCTGGACGATGATCAGGCCGACCTGGTGAACGGAGATACAGCGGATCAGACCACTGATGGAGAAGAAGTGGTCAAAAAACACAAAAAGAGAAGGTAAGAAAAAACAATTAGTGGAGTTATCTCATGATATGTTGTATAAAACCTCAGAAGAACTTATACTAGCATATGTACTGCAAATGGTGCATGTTTCTCTTCAATCTTTCTTCTTGTACTTTCAGGAAGTCAAAAGTTGTTGAATCGCAGCTTCCCAATGAGTTGGACGTAGAAGAGGACGACATCATCACCGACACCCCTCCTCCGATCCCCCAGCATTCCCTGTTCTCGGCCCCGCCGGGTCAGAGCCAGCCGGTGGGGAAAGTCTTTGTCGAGAGGAACAGTGAGTGACGACAGAAGAAGATGTGGTCGAGCCCGTTGAGAAGATAAAGCGGTAACTCTTGTGTGTTCCCGTCAGAGCGTTTCCAGGCTGCTGAGCGCTCAGACTGGAGGAAGACCAGCGACCAGATGGACAACATGACAGACTTCCAGCACATTCAGCCGCTCTGGAACACCAGAGACGTGTCTCTCAGAGTGCACGCAGGCTTCAGGTGAAGGAGATGTGTCTCGTACAGTGCCAGGTATGTCTGATTGTTTGGTCCCCCCTCCCTAAATGTCTGCTCTCCTTTGTATGTGGTGCAGGGTGTTCGGTCTGTATTGCCACGGCTTCCTGGCGGGCTACGCCTTGTGGAACATCGTGGTGGTGTACATATTAGCCGGGCAGCACCTGACCGCTCTGTCCAACCTGCTAGAGCACTACCACAGCCTGGCTTACCCCGCCCAGTCCCTGCTCTACATGCTGCTTGCCATCAGCACGGTGGCCGCCTTCGACAGGTAAAGCTCCCCGAGCCAGCCGATTGGTTAACCACGATCAAAAATATACAACAAGTATTTAAAGAACTTCCACTGTATTTGCCAACATGCTGATAACATGTCACCGGAGACACTTTGCTGCCTTACCTGTGTAGTTAAGTTGAGGCAACACTTTGTAATTTAAAAGCTTGCATTTTGAAAATGATTGATCCAAATATAGTATGGAACTTTAGACGAGACATGTGCATAAACAACCAAATCTAAGTCTAAAGGACTTGATATTTTTTGGATAAAGTTCCAGCGTTACACGTGGAATTGATGGAAATGTACATGCAAATAAATCAATGTTTTTAATGCAAATAAAACTTCCAGTGAAGCTGCTGAGTAAAATGTATTTGTGTGTAAAAGTATGAACAGAAGCTGAAAAAGATTAACTTTTGTATATTTTCAGAGTGAACCTGGCCAAAAGCTCCACGGCTCTCCACGCGTTCATCACACTGAACCCCGTCGCTCTCGCCTCGTTCTGTGAGTGCACACTATTTATTACCACCACAGTACGCTTAAACGAGGTGTTCGGTGTCACTTCACACGCTTTGTTTGTCTTCCGTTCAGTGTATTTCTCAGCGTTGGTCCTCTCGCTGAGCCAGCAGATGACCAGCGATCGAATCAACCTGTATCCAGCCCTCAACACTACGTTATGGTGAGCTCGCTGGACTCATTTGATGTTTCTATCTTACTTTGAATATGATACATGACACTCTCCTTTTTCTCCTCCAGGCCACCGGGGTTGGAGCACCAGATTCTGCACCCATGGGTGACTGTCAACCTGGTGGTGGCTCTGCTGGTGGGGCTGGCCTGGGTCTTCATCGCCACCCGACCAGAAACAGACTACACTCACGGTGAGAGAGAAGAGTCCGTGTTGAATACTGCAAATCCAGCTTGAAACATTTTTTAAAGCAAGAAACATGTTTTCATTATCTTGTCCTTCCTCTTCAGAGTATCTGGAAACCATGAAGATTGAACCTCAAAATCCAGAGGACCAATCAGAGATGACCGCCTGAGGAAAATCTCTACATCTGCTCTGACACATACTTTATAGCTTTGATGTCATTTTGCACATATTTTTGTACTGTATTCTAGGCAGTGAACTCTGAATGTATTGTAGATTACTTTTGTATTTTTGAAACGTGAATGTGCTCGTCTCTTTATAAATATTCATCCAACAAATCCAACAACACCTCTTTATTACATACTAAAGGAATGATGTGCTTATGCGCAATTTTAATTTATAAGGTGGATGTGTTCTTATCATACTTAATAGTATATTTATATCTCCTATGTATTACTCCCGTACATCGTAATTAGATACAATAATTATATGCATAATTGTAGATACGTTTTTATTGTTTTAATATCATTGATTTATGTTTACTACCTTGGAGAATCGATCTAACCCATCGATTCCTTCTGAGTTCAACAAGTTTGCTCTGCCTGCGATCCAGACCTTGTAGTCGATCACAGAGTGGCAATCCTGCTCGCACAGTTTCTGTTGACGTGGTAAAGGAGACTTGTTATACAGATATTCATGAGCAGAAGTTTGCAAAGTCGTGCCAAATAAAAGCGAGAAGTCATGCTGGACTTTGCCATCTTTGCCGTGACGTTTGTCATCATATTGGTGGGCGCTGTGTTGTACTTGTACCCGGTAAGTCTCTGCAGAAGTTAGCGTTAAATTAGCATTTGGTACGCCAATATCCTCACAAAAGACTGTTCATTTATTCAAACTTTTCTCATCATTTGCATCCCGATTTTACCCCAAAACCTTAAGAATGTGTCAGATGACAATGTTGGGGTCATGCAATATGTGACCCTGTAAGTGAGGAAGTATTGAATTAACGTGTATTTCAATGTGATTCTACTGAGTGGAACACGAACCAACCTATCAGAGAAGACAGGAGATGTGCGTGCATGGCTGTGTAGGAAGTACACTACATTGTCTTGTCCATATTGTGAAAAATGTAGAAATAAATTCAATCTCTAATCATTTTTTTCAGTCATCCAGAAGGGCCTCTGGCATCCCAGGTCTCAATCCTACAGATGAGAAGTAAGTTGTCATCTTCACCTCTGACCTAACAATTATATCAAAACAAATGAAATGGCAGGATGACTGTCCTTCAACATGAAGGATGTTTAATGTATGTGATTGATTGTAACCGTTTTCCAGATGTGCAGCACATTGGCGATTACATAATACTCAAATCATTGCTCTCTCAGGGATGGGAACCTGCAGGACATCGTGAACAGAGGCAGTCTGCACGAGTTCCTCGTCAGTCTGCATCAGCGGTTTGGGTCCGTGGCGTCGTTCTGGTTCGGCGGACGGCCGGTGGTCAGCCTGGGCTCTGTGCACCAGCTACGGCAACACATCAACCCCAACCACACCAGTACGTGCACCAGCGTTTACCATGCTGCCTTGATTCTACTACTGCCAAACTGAATGGAGGCATGTCTGTGTCGTAGACAGAAATAAAAAATTTTTCTCTTCTTAGCTGACTCCTTTGAGACGATGCTGAAGTCTTTGCTAGGGTACCAGTCGGGAATGGGAGGCGGGGCCACTGAGACGGTAATAAGGAAAAAGGTGTACGAGAACGCCATCAACAACACGCTGAAGAGCAACTTCCCTGTTGTGCTCAAGGTTTGTATCTCTCATGAAAACATTCATCACACTACTCACTGAAATGAAGCATTCTGACGTATTTCCGAATCCTTCTTCTCATGCGTAGCTGGTGGAGGAGCTGGTGGGAAAGTGGAAGTCATTCCCGGAGTCTCAGCACACCCCGCTGTGCGCCCACCTGCTGGGTCTGGCCATGAAGACCGTCACCCAGCTGGCTCTGGGCGAGAGCTTCGGAGACGACTCTACGGTCCTTTCCTTCCGCAAGAACCACGACGCGGTGAGAGAACACCCCCTACCTTCAGGACGAGACCCACAGTGACAGTGGAGTGTACTTCTTACACAAACCTCAATTAGTTTTGTGCATTCTGGTCTTTTTCTCTCCCCCTGTGGGTGTCAAAATCTTCTACAATCACTGTCTTCTTACATGTTTGTTGAGTTCAATGGGAATTAGAAATACTCCAGTAACCTGGCCTGCTTACGTTCTGCTGAAACGGGTCACTTGATCTTGTTTTTCTGTTCTTCCAACTCACCAGATCTGGTCAGAAATCGGAAAAGGCTACTTGGACGGCTCCCTGGAGAAGAGCTCCAGCAGAAAAGGACATTATGAGAAGGGTGAGGGAGGTTTGCATCATGAGCTGACGTAATATAGGTTGAATTGTTGAACTACCGTCGGTCGCGGCTACAAGCGGCCGAAATGAGTTTCCTCCGTAGGGTGGCCGGGCTCAGCCTTAGAGATAGGGTAAGGAGCTCGGTCATCAGGAGGGAGCTTGGAGTAGAGCCGCTACTCCTTCGCGTCGAAAGAAGTCAGCTGAGGTGGTTCGGGCATCTAATTAGGATGCCTCCTGGACGCCTCCCACTGGAGGTTTTCCAGGCACGTCCAACTGGGAAGAGACCCCGGGGAAGACCCAGAACACGCTGGAGGGATTACATCTCCCAGCTGGCCTGGGAACGCCTCGGGATCCCCCAGAATGAGCTGGAACATGTTGCCGGTGAGAGGGAGGTCTGGGTCAGCCTGCTTGACCTGCTGCCACCGCGACCCGACCCCGGATAAGCGGTGGAAAATGGATGGATGGAACTACCGTCTGTCATTTTTTGAGTCTAGTGACTCTGGTTCTGGTCTTGGATCTCCTGCACCTGCTGTGTGTTAACATGTGGGAGCAGCGTTGGGCTTCATTGTGGTTTCAGCTGTGGAGAAACAGGAGGAAGAGTTTGCAGAGGCTCAGACGTGATCCCTTTGTGTTTGTGCAGCAGCACGACAGACGGCTCGATACCGAGTCTGAGAGCAGATAAAGACTGTGCATAACCAACTCTTTCAGTATCATTAACTTGAACAGTGAACACTGTTTAGCTGGACTTTTATTGATTTATCTGCCCGGGACAACTGTTGCTGGGACTTGGTACTTGCTGGAGTTCATTCTGGAAGCTGCCTAAAGGGCTGGAAAGCGAGATGCATGCTTGAAATTCTCTCTTTTTAACTTGAGTGTCAGTCAGCTGTGTGTTCATGCCAAAAATGTGAAAAAGTAACTGATTGACTTTTTTTTGTTCAGCTCTGTCGGAGATGGAGTCCATGCTGCTGTCAGTGGCGAAGGAGAGGAAAGCACAGAGGAAGCAGATGGCGTTTGTAGACACTCTGCTTCAGTCCAGCCTCACAGAACGACAGGTGAATACTCATGAAGTCACCAAGTTCAAACGGCAACTGAAAGATTGCCACGGTTCCCAAAAAAAAGCAGTAAAATTATTTATTTTCTGTTTGTTTGAGATCATGGAGGACTGTATGGTTTTCACTCTGGCTGGATGCGTCATCGCTGCCAACTGTAAGTGACAACAATCAAACCATCATGTCCATAAATACGTTATGTGTCCTAGAACAAGAAATCAAACTCCAAAAAGCTCCTTTGTTCATGAATCCCCGAGGCTTGAATGTTAAATGTTGTGTTTCGGCAGTGTGTATCTGGGCACTTTACTTCCTGTCCACCTCAGAGGAAGTTCAAGACAAACTGTACAAAGAGCTGGAGGAGGTTTTGGGTTCAGACCCAGTTTCTTTGGACAAAATCCCTCAGCTCAGGTAAGAACTTTGGAACAGGTGTTGCGTCTAATACATGAAATGTAAAATCTCGGGGTCTGTGTTCGATACCATTAATCTTGTCACATTTCTGCCTTGGAAAGATACTGCCAGCAGGTCCTCAACGAGACAGTGAGGACTGCTAAGCTGACCCCCGTCGCGGCTCGGCTTCAGGGAGTGGAGGGCAAAGTGGATCAACACGTCATCCCCAAAGAGGTATCTGGTTTCCTGCTGTCTGTGGCTCTGTGTCTGGTTATGTCTCTGCAGCTCCTCTCCAGAGAAGCCTTGACAAGAGTAACAAGAAGTATTCTGGTGATCAAGAAAGTTATTTTTTCTTTACATATTTCAGACTTTGGTCATCTACGCTTTGGGAGTGGTCCTGCAGGATTCTGACACCTGGAGCGCCCCATACAGGTCCACTTTGCATACACACTTTTGAGTCTATCTTTCAGGTTTAAAATATTGATTTGTCCGATTTCTGATAAGCGGATTCCTGTGACATCCCTCAGGTTTGATCCAGGTCGATTTGAGGAGGAATCAGTCGGGAGGAGCTTCTGTCTGCTCGGGTTCTCAGGGAATCAAACCTGCCCAGAGCTCAGGTGAAGACTGACATTAAAACATCTGTATTCCTCTGAGCGTAGACTGAGCTAATGATGAGAGCATTGACAGTGAAAAGAAGTGATACCGAAGCTGTAAAAAGAAGCTAATTTGACTTTGATCGTTCTGTTTTGGGGGCTAGAGTCGGATCAACGGATCAGGATTATCTCTCTGTGTTTGGATGTCCTGCGTACTTCAATGATATGTTAACAATCGATGATATTTGGTCTCTCTGACAGGTTCGCTTACACGGTCGCGACTGTGCTGCTCAGCACGTTGGTGCGCCAGCTGAAGCTTCACCCGTTGAAGGGACAGGTCATGGAGGTCCGATCTGAGCTGGTGTCCACACCGAAGGACGAAACCTGGATCACCGTCAGCAGAAGAAGCTAATCTTTAAAAAAACCTCTGCAGGAAGAAGAGCTGACGAGTATCTAGAGAACAATTTATCTTCATTAAAGGAATTACCAGCAAAGTATTTCTTGACTGCCAGAGAATTCATTTCTCTCAATAACTCCTGTCTTTTTTTAACATTATGGTAGATGACACTTTCTGGAATTAAACTCTTAATTTGCTTTGTTCTTAGATGCTTTTCCCTAACCTGGTAGATTGTTTTTTATGTACACAGCACTCCAGTTGTCTTCTTGGCGTGTTTTACGTACAATAATCTGAGGCCTTAAGCACGTTGTCTGTTCACAGGTCAGATTTGTCAGGGAAACGTTGTGGTTTCATACTCTACGATGTAGAGAAAAACAACTTGTGCCGCCAAATGTTTTTCTATAATTCCTGATGCATACCTTGAGTCAAAATCCCCAATAACAGGGGCTTGTTTGTCCATTTATATGGTCCATGTGGCATTTAGACATTTCATTCCTTTTTACACACTCACATCTCGCATATTATTAAATATGTTTGAGGATTTGTTGAGTTTTTGTGTCATACTTTTCATTTTATTTGCCCTAACCAGCAAGTTTCCGACATCAAATAAAGAATTTTTAATTTGTATCAGCGGGGAATAGGAGCGCCACTCCTCCTAAATCCGGTTTCAGCCTGCAGATAGAAATTTTTAATTGACTTAATTATTTCAGATGCCCTTTTATCAGCTAGTACGTGTGCTTTTGAAGGGCCCTTGGGCAAGACCGTTTCCTCACATGAGCCACGCCTACTGCTCTGTAACCGAGTCTGTGGAGAGGGAGTGATAAAAGAAGGGAGATAAACGGTTTTATTACAAGTATTTAATTCCCAGAGAAAGTATAATGAAAACTGATAAAAAATGTGACTGCATTTAATCTTTTTTGCAAACCACATATTCACAAAAGCAAGAGTGCACTATCAAGCATTTCTGTTTTAAACATTATTAATTTCTCCACTAGTTGCTGGAGGGACTCCTGCAGTACCGCTTCCGGCCGCGGTGGCGCAAGAGAGGCGCTCCCCACGCACACACACACAACGCTCCGCTAAAGATGTGAAAATGGCGGAGCTACAAATGCTTCTGGAAGAGGAGATTCCAGCTGGACGAACCGCACTACTAGACAGTTTTACTAATTTGGAAAGAGTCGCGGAATACTGCGAGAGCAACTATGTCCAGGTAGGCTGAAGAAAAGATGGTGTTAGTCGTGTTTTTTTCTCACGGTTGGACCGATGCTAGGCTAGCTGTAGCTAACGCTGTCGATGTGATGCAGCGGTGTTAGCTAAGCTAGCTAGCCTAGCATCGGCTAAAGCAAAAACAACCCCCTGTCAAGGCATTTCAATTAATAATTCGCCTTTTTGCTGCCACCTTAATGTAAAGAGGTTTTATATGAAACACTGAGACTTGCTTTTAACGTTACAGCTCCATAAAACACGGGATTTATGGCTTTTTAACCCATTAAAAATGCCCCATTTAAAGCCTGCATTGCTATGATTCCTCAGCTTCATTCATACATTGCTCTTCAGGTTGGAAAAGCCAGTGTGATGTTGCATTTTCTGTGCAAGATGTGATGCATTTGCGTGTGTTTTTGGATGTAATCAATCCCATTCAGATGCTTTTGGCTTTGTAGTATTCTGCAGGTGGGAGCAATTTTTGCAGCAGGAGCTTCGTCTCATCCCATCACTTCTCAGGCCTGTTGCCACAGGGAATGAAATTTGGGAGCACAGTGTTGGCAGCGAGAGGTTTTGACAAGGTGTGATACTGAAGTGTGACATGTTGAACAGGTCTGACAGGTTGGATGTTGGCAGCTAGCATTAGTCATGTTGGATTGTTGAAGCTGGTTTTCATAATCTTGACACACAAAACGAGTTTTTCTGCAGCTCTTTGACTCTTCCAGGTGTTTTTCACATGTTGCAGGTGTGCAAACTCAAATTCCACCTTTTTATTGTCACAGTGATGTATTAGTCTGGTGCTTAGTGCTTTCCAGGAGTTATATTTTGTTCCCAGAGTTACTTTCAATAACCACCTGAGGAGTAAGGACGGCTAGTTTCATTCAGATGTGAGGTGTGTTTGCAGAGTGTTTGTGAGAAAAGGTGTCGGATTCAGAGCCTTTACAGACTATTTTCAACCACTCTGAGTAAGAAATATGTGGATGGATTTCTTCCCAAGATTTTAATGTATTTTGGATTACAGAAAAACCTTTTTCAGCTAGTAAATACAGAACAATTGTTTGATTTCTCCTCATTTTAAACATCTTATATGTAGGTAAATACTTCCACGTCGTATTTTCTTAATACATGATCATTTTTATAATAGGGATGCATCGATATGATCCGCTAGATCAATATCAGGGCCACTACTGACCTTATTAAGAGGGTCAGCCACATGTGACCGATCAATATTAAATACTGTTGAACCACGAGCCGTAATTCAGGTCCCAGAAATACGAAGTACGTCACCAACCAGGCTGTTAGAGGGTGACTTTTACGTTATCTTTACCCACTAACCTCACTCATATGTACAATATCTCTGTGGCCAGTAGCTTGCTGGTCCATGCATCCATCTTCTCCTTCCAAAGATGCTATCACCGGTCTATTAGCGAGTGTGCCCAGTACATCAAGAATGTCTCTTTTCTGCACCGCAGGCTGCAGCTTCACTCCTGACTTTTGCCACATAACCTGTTTGTCTTCATGATCCAGACGTGCTGCACCCTCCACACTCCTTTAAAGGATGCTCTGTGCGTGTGTGTGTGATGATTTGTCATATTGGATTGTGAATTATCTTGCATCATATAAAAGAGAATAGACATGTCACCACTGCTGTTTCAACTAGTGAGGACGACCCTTCGCTTTATTGCGCTGCCTCTCATTATGTTTTATCTTTATTCAGGTTCATAACTATTTAATGTCACTTCAGCCCAAAATAAATCAGATTATTATTATGACTTAGTTTATCTTCTAAAGACACAGAAGATATTCTATATTAAACCAAAGATTGCTGTGGCCTGGAGTGTAAAGCAATCTGCTGCTGCGATGCAGTTGTATGGCTCGTTTCCACTGGTCCAAAACCAGAAGATTATCAAATCATCTATAACTTAAGACGAGCTTAAAGACCAGCCCGGAGATAGTCAGTTACCTATCGCATCAAATGCATAAATGCTGCAAATCCTCACATTTTAGAAGTGTGAACAAGCTATTTAATTGGATTTTTGCAATGCATTTATCATAAATAGATGCACTATACTTAAATGATTGTGTACTTGTAATCTGTACCTCCGCCTTGCAAGCTGCGATACATTCAGTGTCAGTAAAGAACCGTTTCATTGCAGAAACATAAGCACATCCATCTGCCTCTTGATGCCCACGCTGCCTCAGAAGTCTGCTTCCACACTGGCTGCAGCTCCAGTAAAGTCACTTAAAATGTTACTTCTTGGCACTGAAACCTTTTGATGCAGCAGTTCCCCTCATTCCTGCTGCCACAAAATGCATTCAGGGTCCGCTTTAATTGTTTAGATGCATAACTATCTGCTCCAAGGATGATTTTTACACGCGTGCAGGAGTATGGTGTCAGAAAGAGCTTGTGGTCAAATGTTGCAGGTTTAATCGCTAAATGCAAACGTTTCTTTTCTTTTCTTCAGTCTCCAGACAAGGAGAGAGCGCTGGAGGAGACAAAGAACTACACTACCCAGTCTCTGGCCAGCGTAGCCTACCTGATCAACACACTGGCCAACAATGTCCTCCAGATGCTCGACATCCAGGCCTCGCAGCTCCGTCGCATGGAGTCCTCCATCAACCACATCTCACAGGTTGGCAACTGATGCACATAAAATACAGACCAAGTCTTTATTTAAACAAGCCATTCGTGTTAGTGGCAAAAATACGATTATACCCCGTCCTCTTGTTCTCAGACGGTGGACATCCACAAAGAGAAGGTGGCCCGGCGGGAGATCGGCATCCTCACCACCAACAAGAACACGTCCCGCACGCACAAGATCATCGCCCCGGCCAATCCGGAGAGGCCCGTGCGCTACATCCGCAAGCCCATCGACTACAGCATGCTCGACGACATGGGCCACGGAGTCAAGGTGGTCCTTTTGCTCTTTTCCATCTTGATTTGTCTTATCTGTGTGGATGAACCACCGCTGCAGCTGGGAATGGAAAAAATAGGAAACGTACTAACTTGAAGTCTCAGTCTTTGAAAAGGAGAGTTTAGGTTGTTCTAGAGCTGGTGGTTTGAAGTACTGAGATGTTTTACCTTCTCAGGCTTTCAAAAATACTTCATATTATTGTTTGAAAATGGTTTCATTTTCCATTTGAAACTCATTTATGTGTTAGTTGCAGAGCGATGAGAGCTTAAAGAGGGATTGATGTGGGTTATTCACGGCAGAGAATCGGATGCAACGGACTTTTAGCGGTCAAACAATCACTATTGACTTTCAGTGACGAGTAATGTAAGAAGAAAATCAATAACTTTTCAGCTTGCTGGGATATTAATGTCACCCAGGACATTCTCCCTCGTTGTAAACCTAACAGCTTCCTGTACAATGATCGAGTTTTGATTTTTCTGAACAAAGAGAAGCTTGTTTTCCAGAAACTCAAATCCGTAGTTTCAACCTTCCAAACGTCTCAAAGAAGGAATTCCTCAGATTTGAACACTGAGCTATTGTTGACCGAATCTAAGCAGCATGGCCTTCTGTGCCTCGTGCATGAATGATTGTTTTCTCTCTTCCTTCACTCACTAATCCTCTGATTTCTTCTTCTTCTCCTTCTGCTCACCTAATTCTGTCTTTAAAATCAACTGCAGTGGTTGCTAAGGTTTAAGGTAAGACTTTCAAAGTAAGAGCCTCTAACGAAAGAGGGTGTTTTGTGTTTGTTTTGTTTGAACTGATTAGTTTGTCATTTTGCCAATTATACTTATTTGTTTTTGTTGTTGAGAGGTCGATCCCACTCTCATTTCTGCCAACATGACACTGGAGAGATTTAGCTTAGCTTAGCATAACGACTGGAAACGGAGGGAAACAGCTAGCCTGGGTCTGTTCAAAGGTTACAGAAATGCACCTTATTAAGATGTTTGTTTTGTGGATTAAACAAAGATATAACTTGTGAGTTATAGAGGCGCTAGTGTTTGGACTTTGTTCCCTTTTGACAGAGCCAGGCTAGCTGTTAGCTCCATCTTGATCACACGGCTATGAGAGTGGCATCGACATGAAAGTGAATAAATAAAATTCTCAAAGTGTCAAATAGTTCCTTCAAAGACCGGCCGATGTTGTGAAGGTCTTCATGTTCCTGTCTCTGAAGTCCTTTTGGGTTAACTGACACATTTCCACCCCCATGTTCTCCTCCTGTAGGCCAGCGCTCAGAACATGAAGGCCGGAGGAGGAGGAGGAGGTGCACTCCCTCGCACAAACCCCCCCACACAGAAGCCCCCCAGCCCGCCCATGTCAGGGAAAGGGACCCTTGGGTATGTAGCGGTGCCGCGTGTCCAGATGGAGTTGTTTGTCCGTCAGAGGACCGTAGCTGGAAACCACGAGCCCTCCAGATGGGCCCGGTTGCTCCCAGTTTCATCATCGGCTCTTTTACCTCCTTGTTTAATTACCGTCCTTTGGGTCCTTTAACATCCACTTCAGTGCCCGTTCTCAGCGCAGTGCTATTCTTTATTTAATTTCCTTTATCCGTGCTGCTGAGAGGGTCGACAGTTTGTTCTCTCCAAACTGCAATCTGACTCTTATAGTTTCTTGCACACAAAGATAATGTATCACGATGGAAAGCTTCACTTTCTTAGTAGAGTCTGACAGACAAACGAACAGCGTTTAGGGTAGAATGAAAGGTACACGAGGTTGGTATTGTGTCAGAGCTCATGATCCTGAAGATGGAGATGTTCTTCATGTGACTGTTGAAGGTCTTTCTTGTTCCACAGGGTGTTAAATGTTATCTTCTTGTCACTCTTGGGACCTTCTTCAGCGGCAAAGTGCTGTTTGTGTTTCTGTGTGTCTGTCTCTTGAGTTTGTGAGTGTGTCCACACCTTCATGTTGGCCTTCAAAGGTGTGTGTGTGTGTGTCCGTCCTTTAAAGAGGCATGCCGATCCACCTCAGCTCCAACCCTCCATGAAGCCCGGTGGCTCCGAGCAGACATCTTACTTTTGATTTGTCTTCTGTTATTCAACTCCCTTTATTTATTTGTTTTTCATCATTTACTTTAAACTGAGTACATCATCAACGTGGCGCTGCTGTCGGGTTATAAAACACGTTCTATGTTTTCCATTAGCAGGTTATGAGTTCAGTCGTGCTCGGGGACGTTTCATTTAACGGTAGTTTGGTGATAAAGTGACTCAACCTTTACTGAACTCCTGCAATCTTACCTACACACATCTAAGTTTTGGGAACAACTGATTTAATTTGTGTTTTGTAGCCGACAGCAGCGACAGTATGTCGTCCTCATGCCGCCTGTGGATCCACCGGCCCTCCCCCCCCCCCCCCCCCCCCCCCCCCCCAATGTTCACCACCTGTCATACCCTATTTTTTTAAGTTTGCACTTGTTTGTTTCTTGCTCTCCCCCCCTCCCCTACACTTCTCTATGGGTACCCCTCCTGTCCTCCTGACCCTCTCGCAGGCGCCATTCCCCCTATAGGACGCTTGAGCCGGTGCGTCCACCCGTTGTCCCTAATGACTACGTCTCGAGCCCGACGCGCAACATGGCGCACCCCCAGCAGAGCCCTGCACGCACTGCATCCGTTAATCAGAGGAGCCGCACGTACAGGTACCCCCTTCCCCCTCCCCAGCATGCCTTTCTACACTTCTTAAAGCTCCTCCCCCTTTCTTCTTCTCCTCTCCTACACCTAAAATGCGAGCCAGCTCATGTGAACATGCCTTTTACTCCTTTTTTTTATTCTTCCACTTAAAGTTTGACCAACATTCAGCTTTTTTAATCACAGTTCCTTCTCCCCAGGGAGCTGGTTTATTTAGAAATCCCCCACCTGTGTGCTCTCCTCGCTGCTCCGACAGGGACAAAGAAAAGAGGGCGAGGTAGAGATTTAAAGCTGCACTAGCTCGGCTAGACACGGGTTCCTTTGGTAAAGTCCTTACAGAGGCAGCGTCGCCCCCACAGTCCTGTCAGCTCAACTCCCGAGACGAGACTCTTTCATCCAAAACCCGGGAGGTATTCATAGATGTCTCCGTCTGCCGTGAGGGGAAGTCAAAGCTTAAAAAAAAAACACATTCACGTTCCGTCATTGCGCCCCATCTGTTGGCCAAATGTTTTTAATATTTCTGGTCCAGAAACGCTTCCCCTGACTCTCCTCTCTGGGCGCCAGGCTTTATCTGCATCACTCCATCCACAGCTCATCTTCTTCATCTCTCTTCTGTCGTACAACACGTCTGCCTCGTGTGTCCCGATCTTTGTCTTTGTCTTGTGTCGCTACTGCGTCACCGTGTCATGTGTCCTTGCTGAGGCTTCCAGCTGCTTTTTTAAAATTATTTTTTTATCACTGTGACATTTCAAAGGCATAGCGGCTCACACTAACGCATCGATGCTCTTGAGGGTGCCACGCTAATAATGTGAGATATTGTTCCAGGCTCCAGGATTAGAAAGCGCAACGAGGAGTTTTACACCAATATCACAGATCCACTGATTTTGTGAAGATTCTCACTGAGCTGCATTTAAAGTAAATGATTTGTGTTTTAGCCACAGAGGCCCAGGAACTTTACCTGTGGGACTAAAGGTGTCTGTGCATGATGCTATTTAACTCTTTCCAAAAGGATTTCTGGTGTTTTTTTAAGTGCAAAACTATGTGGCCACAGAGGTGCACGGTGTGTTTGTGGTCTGACGTCTTTGCTGCCCTACTCACCACCAGCAGTGGCAGCAGCGGAGGCAGCCACCCGAGCAGCAGCCGCAGCAGCAGCCGAGAGAACAGCGGCAGCGGCAGCGTGGGCGTGCCCATCGCGGTGCCCACCCCGGCCCCGCCCAACGCCTTCCCAGGTAACGCCTGCTTCCTGTTTCTTCCCCGAGCAGATGACTGCAGGATCTCTGTGTGTGTGTGTGTGTGTGTGTGTGTGTGTGTGTGTGTGTGTGTGTGTGTGTGTGTGTGAGAGACTAACTATCTTGACTAATATTGTTCAGTATCCAGGATTCCTGCATGCTCCAGTGTGACATTAAATGTAGGAACCCTGGATCTCCTGGAATCCTTTACTCCCTTCTCACTCTGATCTTGTCTTGACCTCCCTCACTTGTCTTTTCTCTCCCTCCTTTTTACCTCTTCAATCCCCTCGGTTCAGCCCCCGTCCCATCCAACCCAGCTAAACCTCCCCCCAACACTGCCACCACTCCTGGACCCCCTACCACGGCCCTAGACGGCCCACCACAGGCCCCAAACCCCCCTGTAGAGAACCCGCCTGTACCCCCGCCCCCTCCCCAGCTCCCTGCCTCTGCGGCCCCCACTGGCACGGTCCCCGTTGCTTTCGGCAACCCTGCACAAGGTGAGTGTAACCCGGTGGGAGAAGCTTGCACACCCTCCATCCCACCTCACCTGACATGCATCCTCGTGCTTGCAACACCCAGATGTGTCCTCAGCCTGGGTAGGGATGGGAGACGGTTTCTCTTGGAAAAAAGGTCTGAAATTGAGTTAAAAGTATTTTTATTTATAATTAACAAATCTTAGTCATGCCCCAAGTCAGGTAATTTCCTTCTACGCCTCATCTGTTTGGTTTGTTCCAGCTGGTCTAAAAGCTATTAAAGGAGCTCTGATGTGGACTGAAAAGGGGGTTCACGGTCTGCTTTCAGGCACAAAGCCTAATAAACATCAGCGTGGGTAGATTGAGCTTCAAGATACCTGCACACCTTGTACATTTATTTTGAAAATACAATCTTGAGTACAGAGAGGAAGGTAAACAAGATACTGTCTCTTATCTGCATTTCAAAGGAAGGCTTTCCATTTAAAGTCTGTCTTTGTCACCTACCCGACCTTTTCCCCCAAACAATGAAGTGCTCAAAACGAGCTTTAAAGGGCGACGGAGAGCGTTTCTCTCCAGAATATTTATCAGAAGTCTGGATATTCTGACGGGAGTGCAACTACCTCGGGCTTTTCATTTTTACTCCACCGCTGCTCTTCATCCCTCACAGCATCTCATCCGCTGCCTGTGTGTGTGTGTGTGTGTGTGTGATGATGATGATGTATAATGCATGAGCTGTGTTGAAATGCTTTACAGTGAATTCTTCATTCATGTGTATTCTGCTCTTTGTTGTTGTTGTGTGGCTGTATATGTTAATTAGCTGTTAATGTGCAGTGAATTTAGGAAATATAAAGTCGATTTTTTTTTTTGCCGTTTTGTGATGGTTTCTGCAAAGAATCACCACTGAGCTAAACTCTAAACTGTTCTGAACCAAGCCTGTGTTTTCTATGGAAGTAAAACCCTGATGGACTCTCTGCTGCCCTCTGCAGGTGCTGCTCAGTTCTACAGCATGAACCGCCCGGCGCAGCCGCCGCCCCAAAACTCGCAGGTCGGAGGCTCGCTGCCGTACCGCCGACCCGCGTCCGTCACCGGTCAGCCCAACATGGCCCAGAGCCAGCTCAACGGGGGGCCGCACTTCGCCCAGAGCCAAGGTACAACTTACGATTATTATATTCACATTTATGCCAAAACATTGAGGAAATACAACGTCAAATATAAAACCATTTTTCTGTATATAGATGTAAAACCCAAAGGTGTCGTATCAGCTCCAGTTGGTAGAGTCGAGGCTGTGAGTGAGTCCAGCGTCTCTCCCGGCCTTTAGACTTCAGCAGCAGATCCCCGGAGCCTGACTCCCTCCTCGTGTTTCTGCATCTTTTATGAAAATATTTCTGTCATTTCTCATCAGCTTCATTTCCTTCAATCGACGTCAGCGGCTCTCTCTGTCGCCGCTGCTCTGATCTCTCGTCTGTCACGTCTATGAGTTTGAGATATTACTGTCATAACAACAGCAAATATTCACTTTTACAAAATGTAACGGCAACAGTTTGGATCATTTTTAACATAAGTTTTATAGTTTTCTTAAATACTAAGTTTGAAGACATGGTAGATAAACATATCGTAGTTATGATCACTCGTTTTTTTCACCATTGATGGCTAAATGCAATTTCCCAGAATGCAAAGTAGCGTCTTAAAAAATATCTTTAATTTCAAAGAATATAAAAAGAGAGAAAAGTATGTTTTAGTCCAGATTAATTTAGACTTAAGTGAGTAGTTATTTTGATTATATATTAATTGTTTTATTAACTTTTCTCTCTTTTTATATCATTTGAAATTAACGATATTTTTAAGATGCTATCTTTCGTTTTGGGACAATCTTTATTATTTCACGTTTTATAACAATCAGTAGATGTATTCATATGTTCATGAGCCTGTCCTTTATCTTTTATGTCTGTAGGTGGATTATAGATGATGATGATGATGATGATAATCATAGATTTCTTTGCTAAACAGATTGTTTACATGGCGTAATGTCATGATTAACTCTCTCCTGTTCTTCTCTTGGTTATTCTAATGTCCTCTTCCCCTTCGTCTTCCTCCATCTCTGTGTAATGATGCTGTTTAGTGATAGCAGGCCCGCTCGCGCCCCCTCCCCCCTCAATGCAGATCACCCCTCAGCTGCCTCTGATGGGCTTTGTGGCCCGGGTTCAGGAGACGAGTAAGTGGCCTTTAGCCCCTCGCTCCCCTCCTGCATGACTGCCGTTCATTTCAAGTCCCCGACAGTCAGTCAGTGATTCGGCCTTTTAGTGGAACAAGTGATGAACCTCCAACAGCAGCTGTGTCAGAGATCTGCTGCCACCACCTTAATGCGTGTATGTCGTAACAAATCAAGGTAGATCTTCTAAAACTTCTGGTCCCTTTGGCAGCAAATGTTGGTGGTTGATCACGTGTAAACACTTTAATATGTGTGAAGAGATCATATGAAGCATGTTTGCTCATGAGCATGATCATGACCCTGATTTCCTTTTACTGCACGTTGAATCCCGTTGGTGCACGTGTAGTTGCTGTCGTGTCTGAGTGAGTATGTGAATGTCTACGTGCACCCAGCATGGACTCTTTGTTCCTCTCTCCGTGCATGATGAGGATATTGTCTTCGTGCTCCTTTCTTTGCTTCTGATTTGTTCTGGTTGTTTTCTTCCCGCCTGCCTGAAAACTATTTCCAGTCTCAGACGTGCCGCCTCCGCCTCCGCCCGCCGACGAGCCGGTGTTTGAGGAACCTACACCTCCTCCTCCGCCGCCGGAGGACTACGAGGATGAAGAGGAGGAGGAGGAGGATGAGGAGGAGTCGGCGGTGGTGGAGTACAGTGACCCCTACGCCGAGGAGGACCCGCCCTGGGCTCCACAGACCTACATGGAGAAAGGTCTGCCTTCACTGGAACGGATATCTGAGCTGCACCGGTCCCTCAATCATTTCATACATTCAAAATGTAGCCTGACGTATTTGGAAATAGGAGAAGACGTATAATCAAAGTTTAGAATGTGGAGAAACCTGCATTTGTCTCACATTTGATCTGATTTAATTCCTCTTCTCCGCCCCCTTATGTTCCTGCAGTGGTGGCCATCTACGACTACGCTCGGGACAAGGAGGACGAGCTGTCGTTCCAGGAGGGCGCCATCATCTACGTGATCAAGAAGAACGACGACGGCTGGTACGAGGGCGTGATGAATGAGACCACGGGCCTCTTCCCCGGCAACTACGTCGAGTCTATCATGCACTACGCCGACTGAACAATCCCCCTCTGAGCGGACGAGGAAGAGGAGCGGGAGGAGCGTTTGATGGGGAGGGGGAGGGGAGAGAGGGGAGCCAAGGGTTAACGGTCAAAGACTTTGATCAGACAGAGCATGATCACCTCCGGGCGAAGAGAGAGCAGAGAGACGGGGGAAGAAGAAGCAGTTTTTTAATGAAGCTGCAACATGACAAACTGATGCCGGTCACTCTCTCGACAGGCGCCATTGTACAACAACCACTACTCTAGACATATTCTCCCCTCTAATATTTCTTTCTTTCTTTCTTTATTCGACTGAGGAGGACTGGACGGTGATGGATTTCTTGTATTTAGAGAGTTTTCTGTTACACTATGAGGCCACTACATTGATTTTTGCTTCGGTTTACTTTGTTTTACCAATTTGCCCTTATCTTAAAGAATATTTATTTGGATTTCGTAGTGGGATAAATGGTGAGCAGGTGGACCGCTGAGAGGATTTAGTCGGGGTTTCCATGTCGCCGCCTTCGGAGAAAGGGCTGCAGGAGAATGCCTTCATGTGTCCATTTTCTCCTTAACACTCCACAGACAACTACTCCTCTCTATATATATCTCTATATATATATATATATATATATATATATATATATATTTAAAAAAAAATCTCGTGGGAGATAAACTGTAGTTTCCGTACCTCAGCAGAGCGCGTGCCAAAAGCTGACATTCACTAGGATAAGCACATCAAATGTCTTAAGGTGACGCGCAGAGCGAGAGAAGACGAGTGCTTTAAACCCAAGTCTCTGCTTCATTTTGAAGTTTAATAATCTGAACTATAGTCTGAGGTTTGACTCAAAGCGGCGAGTTGCTTCACTTTGAATCCAGCCCTGGAACGCGAGAGGAAAGAGATCCTCCGTTGCACAATGACCTGGGTGTTGAAGTCCGACTCTGCAGCTCTCGTGAATAACAGAAGTTTGAAACTAAGACTTTTATTTAATTTTTGTTAACCAAGAGGTTCAGAATCTGGTTTAGCTTGCAGCGCGGCAGACTGCATGTTTCGACAAGGAGGGAAAAAAGTCTTTTCTGCTCTACTGATGATTAATGTCTTAATATTTTTTAGATATGGTGTGGTTAGGTTTTTGATATTCACCCACGGCGACCACGCTGCATTTCTAAGATGCTTGTGCCATATTGAAGTGCGTGTTGCTGTTCAGAGGTTATCACTTCATTTGCAATAAATCGGCCGGAGTGGGGTGAACTCCACACCTACGCTCTTCAGTTAAATCAAAAGCACATACATTTGTAGTAAAAAGGTGTAGAAGAAGAACTAATATAAATGTGAGATGTATTATGTCCTCAAAACAGGACTTATTGAATATGAAAAGATGCCAGCTGTTGTGTTGTCGGTCACAGGCCCCCCCGACGCTCTGTCGGTGTAGGCGTCCTTCGTCCTCCGTTGCGTCTCCAGTGCGCTTGGCTGTTGGGTGTCTGCGAGGGCTCAGTGCTTGTACTTATGTCAGAATCTTTATTTTCTATTAAAAAAAAAAAAAGAACAGAAATAATACCAAGTGGGTCTGTATGTGAGTCTTGCATGCCATTGTTCTTATCTGTACCGGTGTCGAGATCACCCATTGTTAAAAAGACAAGCAGCCCTGCAGCTCTGGCCGGGTACCACCAGCCTCATCCAAAGAGACTGAGGTCCGAGGAGTGACCTGTGGGGGAGGGGGGAGGGCAGGGCAGGGGAGGGGAGGGACACGGCTCCCCCCGGACATTAGCCGTCATTACGTCAGTGGTAAAAAATAGTGTATTTGAAGCTGCTAGTGAATCCTGCGGACAAAGACCCCCAGCGGCCCCGAAGCGACGACACTAAAACAAATCCAACGAGGCCGCCGGTCTGCAGGATTCACAGCTCCCTGGAGTCACAGACGTCCCTCGGGACGTCGCGTTCAACAGTCCATAATGCCATTGTGTTGCACAGTTAAAGTTGAATTGCAGAAGTATCATATTTGTAAAATCATGAGAACAAAGACAATAAAATTATTAAGATTTATTGGTGCTTGGTTCTCGTTTTTTATGTTTAGCTTATTGGACGGCAGCTCTCTGGGCAATACTAGCCCATAAGAGTAGAATCTGTGCACCTGGAAATGCTCACATAAATTATTTAATATGCAAATGATGCCGCTTCTGAGACTAAGAAGTTGTTGCAACAAATTAACCGGAAAATACAGATATATTTTAAGTGTTCAGTGTTTCATTAAATGGGTTGTAGAGGCCTTAAGAGGTCAAACTATCGAGTGTTTCACCATTTTAAAACTATTAAAGAAAAGTCAGAAATGCATCATGAAGCAGAAATCATGTTTTTATTGTCAGTTATCTCACAACCTTTATTCAGCGTTACTTACTCTGCCGAGTTGGCACTATATCGATGAACTTGTGTATGTTTTGGGTTATCACACGACCACAAATCTAAAATATGCTGTATGCACAATACACACAGGTACAGCATAGTACAGTAACACTAATGCATGACTTGTTCCATGATTAATATTCAAATTTCTGTCGTATATAATCTTTAATGTCGTTCCTTCTTTGTCCACCAGAGGGCATCATAACACTAACAGTTAAAGCAGCTGTGTTTTAATGTGACTACTACATGGACTGTAAAGATGGACGACACATTGACTATTGTAGATAATGATGTTTTGAATGTACAGTCTTTACCTTCATTTGTGAATCCTGATAGATCATTTTAATTTGATTATTGTTATTGTTTGTGATGCTGAAGTCTTTTCTCCTGACTGTGTGCACGAGGTTTGTTTTAGGTTGAACTGTGAAGCTGTCTTAAAGCAATACTACATACTACTTCAGTACACTGTGTACTTGTAGCAGTTAGTATACAAGAACTTCCACATGTGTAACTGCTTTACACTAACATGAAGTGATACCATATGGAGCTGTTTCACCGCAATTTATTTATATATTTCCTCAGTGTTGATCAGCCCCTCTACTTCCTTTGTGCATTGCATTGTGGGAGAATATTGTCCATCAGCAGCACTTAAAAGTTTACCAGTGTGAATAGTAAAACTAGATGAGCTTCACGTGTTAATATCAGCTCATGAGTATATTTTAAATATCACTTTTACTGCTCATTGAAAGAACTCTGGGTCGGATGTCGAGGCGGCTCTCATGCGTCCCAGCTCGGTTTATAACGAGACAAAAGTGAAACCACACCTGACGGACAGGTGCTCCATTGTCACAGCGTCACTCAATACACTATCATATAACAGCATGGCTCGTCTCTGACGCCTTTCCTCACTCACAGTAGTAAGATAGTATCTGTTCACAGTGGTGCACTCTGAAATCTCCCATGTCTGTTCTCACGTCTTTAAACTTAGTTTAGGCCTGAACCATTGCCTCAACCTCAGGCTGTGTCCTGAAGTGAGCCCCCTGAGTCCAAATCTAGTTAAAAGGTAGATTCAGTGAGGTGATAGTGTGCTAAAATGGTGCATAGCCCCAAAATAAATGTGTTTTCAGTCGAGCTAGCAGCATGGCTCTTGGGAACTCCTTGAGGGTGTGAACTGGAACCTTTGGAGAGATATGTACAGTATTTAACACCCAAAATGTAACCTTTAGTTTGATGATTAAAGGATAAAAAAGAGCATCCCTGGATAACAAATCCTGGTGTAAAGCAAAGTTTTGCATCTCACAGCTTAAACATGATGGATCAGGATGTTTGTGAGCTGGTGGAATATTTGACTTCACCTGTTAAAGAGACACCGAGCACATTATTCTTCTTGTCAACAGCTCTCATATTGTGTCCCGCTCAGACAGAGTTGACAGTGTTGCACTCATTTACAACATAAGTGTTACCTTTTGAGATGACTCGTCCTGAGCGTTGACAGCTGAGAGCAAAGAGGGAAGATGGATGGAATTTAAATTTGAAGCATGCGAGTGTGTGGACACATGCCCCCTCGAAAACACAGCTGATGGCGAAAAGTGGATTTATCTTTGCGTGTGCTCACAGGATTAACAGTGAAATGGGCAGCCGGGGATCCGGACCACCACAGGGAGAGATGTGTCAAAGGGATTTTCCTATTCAGTCGTATGGTTCAGGAGTTGGGGAGGACATGTTCTGACAAACCCTGTTACGCTTTCCTTCTGCCTGCTGAGCTGTGGGGGAAAAATCAAAGCAGCTTCTTGCCTGTTTTTGTCGGGGAATCCTTATGAATAAAACTCAAACTTTTGCTTGATTCCGTGCAGAAATGTGCAGCTTTCTCTATTAAAAAGGTGGATTTGTGTGTGTTCTGTGTGGAGATTTGGTGTTGGAGCGTCTGTCATCATGAGAAGCCTTTCTCTCTTTAAGGAATGCAGTGTTCAGTCCACAGACAGGTGCCACACTGAAGGCCAACATGTCTGAACACATGGAAAACTTACATCAGCCCGAGTCTACGATGCAGATGCTCTCACTGTCGCTGGTATAAAGGCTGGTTGGACTTCTCATGTGGTAAAGCTTCTGTTTTAGATCACGTTAGAGGATTTACTGATATAAAGCCCACAAACTCAGTAGCCTTGGCTGGTTTTCTCCAGTGACAATTCCAATAAAGTTTATTGAAACTATGGGTCTTCATCCACACAGTGTCTGCTCAGTTTGATTTAAGTAAGATTATTGATACCAAGCTGTAAAAAAACTGATCTTTGCTTTTTATTAAAGTCTCTTCAAGGTGGAGCTCATTGTTATGACTCAAATGTGAAATATTAAAAGAAAAGCCTTTTGAAACCGTCTTTATGTGATTGTAAAACAACTGGAAGTGTTAACATCTGTATCTACAAGAGGTAATTTCAGCTTTCAGTCTCCGTTAATTTAAACACGGAGTCTTAATTCTCGGGCTTTAATTGTCTGAATAAAAGCAGTCATGTGCCATGTCTCCCTCTCTACTGCGCATGCGTTAACGAGGTCACAGCTCACGCAGGTGTTTGGTGTTAGGCTGATTACACCTGGTGGGTCATTGGGGGGTTAAAACACACCTAAATGTATTAAAGCACCATTTTTTCAGCTCAAGCGAGCAGACTAAACTTGTTTATGTGTGTCAGCTGCCACTCTGCTGTTCACTGATTGGACACAGTGAGTTCAACAGCCATGTGCAGCCTGAGGGGAAGTTTAGTGAAAATTCATAAAGTCATTTGAAATGTGAAGCCTCGAGGCTCAACTGTGAGCTAATTGATGGCAGTCCTGCTAGGATATAGGTTTCAAGATAAAATCGTTTTCTTTACCATTGGTATGAATATAATCAATTTAATTAGTGCTGACATAGGAATTTATACACTTACTATATATTTAAATTTTTACTTATATTATGCTGCTTCTCCAGAGTTCAAAACAGGCACAATAGTCCTTTTTAATCAAATTAAATGAACTTTAAATCGTCTATTATTGCTTTCAGTGTGACTACAAACCCCCAAATAATAAATTATATAATACTAATAAAGCAATAATCCATATAGACTATTTAATTGCCATTTATTACCATTTCGACCTTGTTGCTGCAGAAACTGCTCCTCAGTAGAGATTTTACTTTGAAAACAACTCGCAGGAAGTTCCCTCCAGCTTTGGCACCGAGCACATCAGCACGCTGCGCTGCGCTGCTGTGCGTAAAGGTGCACCCAGCCTCCAGGTAGACAGGAGGTCGGTGAGAGTGATTTGTTTTTCCTCACTAGCTGCAGAAAGTGTCCGCTGGAGATGAGCGCAACTCCGAGTCTCTGAAAGGATTACAATTGTTTTTTTTAAGAAACAGTTGAAGGATGCGTCGATGCGGCAGGTGGTCGTTATTGACCCTGCAGACCTGCATCCTCCTGCTGCAGGCGGTCCCACAGATAACGTCTCAGCGCAGAAGTGAGTGGAAGCTGCATTGTTCAGTTACTCTGTTGTTCTTTTGCACGTTGGTAAACATCTATTAACTGTGTGTTTTAAAGAAAACGTTGCTGCAAAGCTTCTGCAAGTTCGATATCTTTTAAAGTAGCGTCTGGTTTTAAATTGTCTACAGCGCATCTCATCTCAGACAACCCTCATACTGTTCTTATTTCATTTAAATTCATGACATATTCATTCACTTCTGCTGACTTCCTCTGACTAATGAGCTGTCTGTGTGCTGACACATGATCTCAAAGCTGAGGTTCTTTCATGCTGGAATGAGGCTGTGGTTGATGTGAATGTCTGGACTTGTCAATAGAGAGTTATGAAGCTCAACGCATCTCCTACTGTACCTCACTGTCTCTAGCTGCTTGTGGGCATTTATTGTTTGTATACGCTGCATTTGTCCGGTTTCCTCATTAAGCTTGTTCGCTTTAGCACCATTTTGTACAGAAGACATTATGAGACGATGGGCCGCTGGACACAGACCCAGATATCCATCCCTGATATTGTGCTTGTGTGCATGCTGGTGTTTTATTACAAACATTACATTTTACAGATCGTCAGTTCTTTAGGATTAATATTTAGGTGTAGAGTATAGAATTAAAGATCAGTGCTGGGACGAATGTTACTTGTGAAGGTGCTTTTCAGTGTGTTGTAGTGCAGAACAGTTCAGTGTGTGTGTGTGTGTGTGTGTGTGTGTGTGCGTGTGTGTGTGGGTGGTGGTATTTTGCGGTTTGTTCAGATTTTCCCTTCTTCAGGGCTCGTTGTCGGTAAGCATTTCATCCTCATCGCTAAATGTTACCTGGCTGTGGTTTCCCTCCTCACCTTTACACACACACACACACACACACACACTCGACACAAAACCCACAAACATTGTGCTGACATTCAAGCCCACACATTCATGTAGAGACACATGCTGAAACCCTCCGACAGACTTCACACAAGAATTCAGGCTTGTGCATTGTTTGTAAAGATCTGCTCTCAGACACGAAAAGCTCTCGGTGATGAAAGTAATTCTGTTGCTTTTGTTGCACTTTTCTTATTTCTGAATGACATGACACAAAGATATTTGCAAAGCAGATGAAGAAACTTATCCCTCAGATTTTAGTGTCATATTGTCAGAATTGAAGTCGTTTTGCACTGAGAGAAGTCCATCTTATTCCAGTTTGTCCGTTTTGTCAGTTGACACCAACAGTGGTGCTCCAGAAGCCCATTTTGCAGGAGTTTTGCACATTGACATTGTTTCTAAAATTGAGGTAAAGCAGTCGTTACTTCATATGAAAGCATCTGGTTTGAAAGGTCTTCTGGGAAATGTAGGAAATCAATAACAGTAGAAAAGGATGAATTGGATTATGGGAAAGTGACTCCACCTAATAAGGAAAACTCCTGTCACACATTGAGCATCATTAACTGATAATTTACTGTCTTAACGGTGCTGGAAGCAAATCATGAGAGTTTACGTTTAACACAACGCTTCTCAGATTTACTGTTTATGCAACACTTACCAAAAGTATGCTGTGACACCAGCAGCAGACGTCTCCTCTGGGTGGTCCGTGATATACGACGCTGTATTCTATCAAAGCAGACAACAAAATGGTAATAGAAGTCGTGTACCGCGTCGTGTAAAACTAATATCTGCGTGGTGTGTTCTCAGGATGTAAAGGGAACACAATTCATGAGATGATTACATCAGAAGGAAAATGAGCCGTGTGTTTCTGCAGGTAAAGACAATGCGTACTTTCATAGCTACAACATGGTTGCCTTTTATTTATCAAGCAAAAACATGATTGAATGGTTCCAGCTTCTCAAATAGTTAATACTCTACTGCTCTAATCTTTTACATAATTAAACATTTCATATTTCTGACTGACCGGTTACATTAAACACCATATTTCCTGCATGGCAGATGATTTTTTTGTTATCGCTTAACATTTAGACATTTGGGTAAAAGAAGAAGCTTTTGTTGCAGCAGTTTCTGTCCTATAGAAGCAAATCTGAAGCAGAGAACAGGAGGTTGAGTAAACAGCAGCTTCTCTTTATTTTTCCACGCAGCCTCGAGCACATTTCTTCTCCACGGTTAACTCCCATTTTATGCGTAATTACAGCTTTTCTCCTGCGTGCATCTCAAATTCAACCCCGTGACTGTGATCAGACCTGTATGACGGTATGAAACATCAAAGCCCTTTTAAAACAGAATGTAAATAATGATACTGTCACTGTACAGGACTTTAAAAGCCACATAAAGGCAGCTGTGGGTGCTTTCTACGTGTATGTATGATGTATGATCTCATGCTGAGGGGCGAGAGGATGTTTTCCTTTCCATCTTCCATCTTTCTATGCAATCTGCCATCTGAGCCGTTGGGTCAGACGCTGCTCTCCGTTCCTGGGAATGCTTTGTTTTCCCAGCTGCAGAGCTGGTGGCTTTGAGGTGGAGATGATGGTTGATAATGGTGGCTGTGGTTTGCTTCTCCCACCTGCTCCTGCTCTTTATGATCTAATCAGCTGGTTACCCACAAACAGTGTGTAAATATTATGGTTAATTTGAGCCTAATTTCTAAATGCAGGAGCAAGAATCTGGCTTCTGGTTGGAGCTTTGGATTGCTGTGTCCTGAAACCAAACGATGCAGCAGAGGTGCCCTTAAGCAAGATATTTAGTTTAACGTCGGCTAAAATCCCTGAAACAAACTGCAAGGTTGTTGTTTCCCCTGATTCCAGTGACTCTTGTGGTGATGAGACAAAGACCGGACGTGTCTGAGCAGCACAAGTTGGTTCTAATGGCTTCATGTTTGTTTTACTGTCTTATTTCTAATCCCAACAGATTTCTGCTTTCAAGAAACTTAAAACAAATCCCTTCCTGTGCATAAGAGAGACTTCTCTAAGTACAGAAAACTTCACAGATCTTTTTTCCAACTATTAAAAATGATGAAAAATACATGGAACTTGTGTGATATAACGGCACAGGGTTGTGCAGGCGTAAGAAGTGAGTGTTAGCAGATCAACGTTAGCCTGAAGCCAGTTTCATATAAAAGGGTTTTGCACTTGAACACACAAGCCATGATACCTCTCACTGCACCCAACCCTCAGAAACAGAAGCTTTTTGTTCACAGACATTAATCAGTAGCTTTATTTACCGGCTCACTTGATTCTAGTTCACATAAAGAAGGTTTACTGGCTGTGAAGCTGCTCTACAGTGAAACCTTTCTCTGTTGCTTCGTGCAAAACTTCAGGCTGAACTGCCCTCAACCCCGAAGCAGAGCCAACTCCTCCGATGTCATCATTTCCATGTACGGCACATCACATCAGTCTATTAATCGTTTCCAGCGCGGAGAACCAAACACACTCTGTTGTGCTCGTATCACCCAGAGGGGCGACTGGCCAGCTGCCAAGACCCAAGAACCTCTTTAAGAGTGATTCACACTGGTCGCAGTTTTACAGACGTGCAGAGATTAATGACTGAGTTCTTCTGGTTCTTCTGGCCTTGTGTTCCAGTTTCAGATATAAAGGACGGTGATGACAGTGTTACAGTTTAAAGCTGCATGAAGAGAGGCTGGTCAGTAGCTATGTGGGGAAAATGATCTGTTTCTGGGCGTTCTGCTGGTCCAGTGGTTAAGACGCATACTCTATTTACTGCAACTTGTTTCTACACTATACTTTAATGGATGAATTTGTCAAAATTACCACAAGGAAATACAAAACAACCACAAAGAGACTTTAAAAGAATGGCAAAAAACACACAAAATGACCACAAAAGACACAAAACAACCCCCAAAAAAAAGCTGTGTGTCTCGCTCCTGTGGGAGAGGTGGTGGGACTTTTAGCATGTCAGTGACCAGGGGCCCATTTTCTCATCATCCACCCATGTATACCTTTTACTATCTAATGCAGGCAAAATGCCCCAAAATAGTCTTAAAAGAAAGGAATAAAAACGCCTGTCTCACGCTTACAGATGCTAAGAATGCACAAACAAACTTGTCTGGTTTGGATTAAAGTCTCCACCAGAGTGCATCAAATAAAATACCTCTCAAAGTTTACTTTGACTAAAAATAAGTATGTGAAACATTTCTTCAGCTATGACCGTTTAAAGTCATGCATCAGACTCGATAGGATCTTTCCATCGTCTGTGGGGTTATGAGCACACTTGCCCTCGAGTACAGTATCTGAGCTGCAGGAATTTGAACTCACCTGCAGCACTGAGGCCTCAAGTTACGAGGGCCCTGACTGTCACGTCTCTTCAGGCTCATGCTGCAAAAATGTACCTCTGACAGCTGAACAACCTTAATTTACGTCAACACGGAGCTAAAATGACCTTTTTTTTATCACGTTAAACACTCCGTAATTGCTTTTAATTGTCTGCTGTCGATCACTCTGGTGTTCATCTCCTCTCTGGAACAAAACATCTGAATTTGTTTCCTCCTCACATTCAGAAGGAGCCACCACACTCACCTCCCATTATTCCTCCTATACAACAAAGGTCCTCATTCAACAGACTGAGATTCTCACACAAGGAGTTGACTGTCTTGTCTTCGAGCTCCCGTGTTGCTTAATGAATCGTGCACTGAGGCGCGATAAGGGGGACCGTCTCACACCCTCTCGTCTGAAAATGCTTTTGTCTGTGCCAAAAACCCACTTCGACATACCGCAGGGTGTACGGATCGGGGGGAGGAGGGGGGGAGTGTTATGGGTGTTGATTTCTGCTGCGCTTCTGCCCAGATGGGGACTTGTTTGCTTCTTTAGTTTGAAGAATTTGAGTTATTTGATAACTGTAAAGCACAGAGAGAAATCAGTGAGGAGTGTCGGTGACTTACTGCCGTGATGAAGAAGTTTCTAGGTTTGTTCACGCGATATTTAAACCAAGTTACACAAATATTGGTCCAGATTTGGTGCAAAGAGACGCATCAGTTCGTCTCTGTGCTACTCCAGACTTTATACAACAGGTGGCAGCATTTCCTCTGTGCAGGAAACAAGAAATACAGTAGTTTGGAGTTTGCAAAGCAGATTTTCAACCACATTCTGTCAGTCTAAGATTTTGTCTGTATGCATCTTCCAGTTGCAAGAAAACACTGTAGTTTACAGTATAATACGTAATGAGCGCAGGTCAGAAAGTGCTTCTGGTAAAAGATGCAATTATTAAGAGCATAAACACAATGACCAAAACTGGAGTTTCTGCAAACAGTGATACAAAAACCTTCAGCCCTCTTATATAACCTTACGTAAGAATGAAATACGATGATTGACCTGTGTGCTGCTGCCACCTGCTGGTCCATGGAAGTCCTCAATTTGTTAATATCTATAGTTTTGCATTTGTTTCAGGATTCATACACTATTTCATGAGCTCAATATTTAACTTTGAAAGTTCCAGAAAGCATGAGCTAATTCTTGAGCTCTTGAGCATGTGTGCCTCCTCACCAGTGTTTTCTGGTTAACATACATCCGAGCATGAGAACTGTGGTAGAAACATGATACAGCAGTTAATAACACAGTGAGACGAAGAAAAACACCAGCAGAAACATGTGCTGCCATCATCCTGCATCGGTCTCTTTATGAGATAAAGGGTTGTAGACGAGAAGCAGAGTGAGAGAGGCTTCATGACTCAACGCCTCAATGATGAACGCCTCTAAAAGTATGTTGACCTTTAAATTGGTGGTCTGTGCAACAAGTTGTAAAGACAGAAATGCAACCAATCACCATGATTACATCGTGGAGACAGACTATGAACTCTATGCACCGCCTCCTCACAGTGTCGGACAGAAACTTAATCCCCAAATATGGAGATTTTTAATCAATTAAAACAGAATGCAGAGGGATGTTTCTGCAGGTCTAAGGAAGTTAAACACTCATGAGTCCTAGAACAGTCCTACAGCACCGGGGGGAATCTGGTTGTCATGAAGATTAGTTGAGGTTTGGGATATTTAGACACTCTGGTAATTTAGCACAGCTGCAATTTATACACCCCCTCATTCCTTTAACCTCCTCTCTCTGAGACAAATGTCTTTCAGTGCTCGATGACAAAGTACCCGTTCTTTCTAGCCTGCATGGCTACAAGTATGTGGACACTTATGCGCTAGTAGGAGGAAAGGGGAAGGCCATTGCTGATAAGTGTTCTTTAGTGAATTTAATACAACTCTCATGTCTTTACAACGGATAAAAAGCAGGCTGACTGGAAGCAGGGGGTAACAGCTAGCCTGGCTCTGTACAAAATCTGCCTTCCAGCATCTCTGTTGGTTCAATATTTTCAGGACATTATCATTTTAATACGTAGCGCAGAACATCATTCCGATTGAAGGAATCAGCATGTTTTTCTAGGGGTTGCTGCAAGGCATTCTGGGATGTTTAAGGACTCACTAACTGTCACGCAAACAGAGGATTGATGGGGGAAAAAGCTTAGAATGATGCTATATAACTGTTGAAGGAGTGGACAGAACCGTCCCACTGGAGCAGTAATGTGCAGCTGTAGCACTGGACCGTATCGCGTATATAGCTCTGCATGCATATGCATGTGTGAGTGAGTGTACTACTCCAAATGGAAAGCACCAGGTGCCTTCATAAACTGACATTCACTAACTCGCTGAAGCCGTGGTGTTTACTTGCCCTACCAGTGGCCCTGTGCAGGTCAGAGCAGCTGACAGCTGATAGCGATGATAGTGTTGCACACAGAGGGAGGGATAACGTGCGGTGGGAGAGTCTGCAGGGCATTTGTGGCGATTTATTGACTAGTTTGTTGAACATGAACATATCACGGAAATGTGTTTTAAAGTCCATATGTCTACAGCAAGCAAGGTTTAACTTGTTTGTTCTCTCTCCGGTTACAAGAACAATGCTTTTTCACGTCAAAAATATAATAATAAATAAAGGTAATATAATCTCTCATGCTTGTGATGAATGTGATGCTTTTTACTCTCCTGCTGTGGTGAAGAAATTAAATAAATCTCATGGCACAATCAACAAAGAAAGGAACACAAAGTAGACAGGAAGTCTAGTTTCTCCTCAAACACACTCTCTGTAATTGCTTTTGGTAATTACTCCAAGACTGAGACACATGAGCTCTTCTGTTGATTGTTTTCCGTGCTTGCTGGTGCGTACAGTGTGAAGCATCCTTTTTAAAAGGTTTAACAAGTCAAGATTCACTTGATCAACCTGTTAAGAGGCTTTGAAGGAAAGCTGATCCCCTCATTATTTAGCATTTAGACTTCAGGGACAGCTGGCTTTCACACACTCCCCAAAGCATCCAATCTGAAACTTTGCTCCTCTTATCCTGCTCAGTGTCCTGCAGAATTAGCACATATGCTGACAGCACTATCCGCGATGCACAAATTATCAAGATGCAACAGTGTCCAAAAGCTCGACATGTCATGCAGCGTGGGGGCGTGGGAGGTCTGAGGGCTGGAATGTGTAACAGCTGGATGTCCTAGCTTGGCAGATGAGGTGGGTAGCTGGATGATGGGGGCACACAGGGCTGTGTGGAGGAGGAGGAGGCCTGGGAGAAAAAGGGTGTGTAGGTGGGGGGGATCCCCCCGTATCGCCCATCTGTGAGAACTTGGAAGTGCTGCATTTTCCGAGGATTTTCTCCGATGAGGCAATGGAGCCGGTCCCCCGGGAGAGGAGCTTAAGACATCGATCCAATCGGATACGCCCTCACTTTCTCAGCTGCCGTCTTTCATTCATGCCTCACTCTCCTGCTGCTCTGCTCTCTTTCCACCCAGCGATATCAGAATACACCAGAGTGTTTAGTTCTGTCACACACAATATCACTTGTGCCTGTTTTAGTTCCCCCCTCCAAGCCAGTAAATCAGACAGACATGCCAGTATTGTGTTACTGAACACCACGTTTGTTCCCAAAATTTCTCTTCTCAACTTTAGCTCTCTGTGTTATCTTAAGCTGTCAGCAGCAGTGTGCACTATTCAATTTTTGTCTTGTGTGCCACGTGCACTTGATAACCCTCGTCTCGGGTGAATTTTAGTGTGAAGTATTCCACAAGGGACATGCAAAGACGAGAGAGAATCCAGATAATACTCATAATCACGAGTATTTCTTCCCCTGGTGCCCCGTTTAGATTAACCCTCCATGTAGGGAACCACAGCTCTACTCTCACTTTGATTATTATTACTTTTATTTGCATTTATTCTCATTTTCTGCAAACCTCACCGATGAAATCTATCCTCTCTGTTGCCCCTTTTTAAATGGAATATGTTGGGCAAACTTTACTGTAAACCGACTGTTTCCTAAATACTTGCGGATGACTGAGGAGGCTGCAGTTCAGCATTTTGCTTCTAAACTTGATGCCCTTGTCGATACGCTTGGCACAATGTGAACTAAACCTGTCCATTATGGCTTATGTATATTTAAAAACTCCATAATTCCCTGAGGTTATTTCTGTGCAGGAACGGGTGTGTCGTTGTGGTAGCACGAACGCTTGCATGCTTTTTCTCCGTGCTGCAGAGAAGGTCTTAGGGGACCCACTCATCAACTCGCACAGAGGAGGAGTTTTAGTGAGTTGGGGCAACTTTTGAGTAACCAATGACTTCCATCAGCGGTGAAGCAAGCCTGCCTCCACGCTTTGGGTCTCCCCCTGCCCATGTAAGTGCTTTCTCATGAGGTTTGCATTTCGTGGGAGGGTCTCTGAGAGTGAGCAGAGATTTGATGTCTTGGTTTTCATTCAGTGGACGCTAAGTGGCCTCTTAAACAGCTTGGATTTAACTGTTGACCGGCTGGCTAGCAGGTGGCGCTTGAGGAAACAGTGAGAGGACTGTGTGGACTGGAGTGCTGCTGCACGCTGAGACACTTGGAGGACTTCTGCAGGAGCCAGCAGCATGTTGAGGATGCAGACGTTGTTGCCTCTCCTGGTTCTCTGTGCTGGGAGCTTGGATGCCTGGTTCTGGTCCCCAGTTCGAGAGGACACCACCCAGGTTCCAGTGCTGACAATGCCAGCAGGAACCACGGGTGCCAACACGACAGCCAATGGCACGCTGACGAAGGAAGAAGAGGAGGATGACAACTTATCTGGGGTTGGGGAAGAAATTATCAACGTGGCGACAGGAATCCGTAAGTTTGTGGAGGCGTGGGACGCGACCCCGACCCCGACCGCCAGGACTACTAACGGAGGCCGGCCCGAGAAGGTGGAGAGCGCTATCCGTAACACGACGGGTAATGCAAACCGGTTCAGAGTGGAGAGGGTGGGAAAGGGGTCTGGGATCGGGGTAGAGGATGGGTCAGGATCTGATCTTAGGTCAGATGTAGAAGGTGATAAAGTCCTGGCTCTTAATTTAACCAGGATTATAGTTGACCTAACCCCCCCCGATAGTCGCATCAATGCTTCTGACCAGTCTTGTCTCCCAGTGCCCTCTGATTGGCCCATTTGCTCCGGTAAACGCCCCAAATTTTTCACGCTGCCCAACTTTTTCAACCACACATCTGTGGAGGAGGTGGGCGCGGTCCTACAGGAGTGGGCGTGGCTCACGAGGGCGAGGTGTCACCACAGCGCAGAGTGGTTCCTCTGCCTCCTGCTGGCGCCCAGGTGCCCGGCGCCCATTTACCTGCCCTGTCGCAGCTTCTGCCAGGTGCTGCAGGACAGCTGCTGGGCGTCTCTGGAGAACGGCCGTCTCCCGGTGGAGTGCCACCTGCTGCCCGAGAGAGCGTGCGCGTCAGTTAGTAAAATGAAAGGTAACCCCGGCGGGTTAGAATGTATCCTGTCTGGTGATACATTTTGAATCCGATGTCATGTTTGAGCATTTCAGTCTCTGTGTGTGTTTTGTTTTGGTAACACGTAAGCACATTGTGGCTCTCGTGATTCACTTCAAACATAATTTTGCATGTTTTAATCACAGCTGACCATTTTTCAAACCACGTTTAGTGTTAAAAATGTTTGAATTGCACATTTTTAAGCAACCTTTTGCACATTTATTCAACCTGCAGGGACTTGAGTTAGGAGCTCACGGAAAGGACCAAATCTTTATTATCTGTATATTTAATTCACACATTATTCTTCCAGGTCAGAACCTGGCACCTACATTACCCTCACTGGGAGATTCAGGTGTGTTCTGCTAGTAGCAGCTAATGTAGCCCGGAGCCTTATGCAGAGATGAGCAGCAGGCTGCAGAGGTCTGATAGGCTCGCATCTTTTTAACGCCACACCCACAGATGCTTATTGTTATTATCTAAATTGCTGTCCCAACCAACTCCGTCTGGTTGAGTTCCCTTTTAAGCCATCACAGTAAACATCGTGTCTGCTTCCATTGTTGTCAGTTACATTTTTGTTGCATTTGTAGGTGCCGATTGATTTGACATGTTTACGGGGATGGATGCTCCAACTGAGGCATCTTTCAAGTCTCTGCACGTTGAATCTTCAACTCGTGCAGTGAAACTAAATGATGCCTAGAAGGTGGAAAATGGTTGCCAATAATGAAAAGTATAAATAATCTGCAATTAATGTGTTAAAACATGCAAAACCAGCAGTCGTTGTTGACACTGTTGCTTTCTGTCCACTGCACACGTCCAGAGGACGTCGTTTAGCACATCACGTCACTGTCCCAGGCTGCATGCGTCAGCAATGGACCGCAACGTTACAGGTTCTTTGTAGCCTTTTATTTAAGTTATATTGAAGACCAAACTAGCTCAAATGCAACTTATTATCTGATTATGTCCATTCAGGCTGCATAAATCCACTTCGAATGACTTTCTGCATTGAGTCAAAGCTTTCCCAGTTCATTTATATTAAGATAAGCCTAGAAAATACATAAACAGAAGCCTTTCCCCTGAAACCCTTAAGACAGGAAATGCTCCAGTGGCACATGTCCAGTCTTTCGGTGGCGCCATAAATTGTGCCTCATAGACTTCATTAACTTTAAAAAACATCTTTGTCATGTGTTTTCCCCACAGGAACGTTTAATGTAAATATTCTGGGTTCAAGTGGCAGATAGTTTTGTAATTTTCCACAAGCAGGGTTCTTGTTTGGATAACCTTTGAAGTCGGACATAAACCGTGCTGTTAAACACAGATACGTGTGTTAAGTGTTTTACTCCTGCATCTACAGTCCTTTATGTGGGGGAGAATTTAGTTATTCTCTGAATTACAATTGACTGTAACAGCAGTGACTTCTTTCACTTGGTTTTTGACATTATGTTTTATCAGGGATACAAGACAGATGTATTAGTCTTTATGCTCTATTCTCTTGGTTTGTGGTTTCCTACATGCAGCAGTCTGGTCGAACAATAATCATTCCATTGCTCCTGTCACATCCTACTCCTGCATGCCAGTCCCGGGTTATCTACTTCATCATATTTCTGATCAGCTGGCGAGGAGTTCTGTGTGGATTTAGGGGCGAATGCTGTCGCGTCTCCTAGAGTCACAGAGAGGGAAACAATTGGGCCATCTGTGGTGTGGAGGATGGCATTCATGATAGCGGCTGTGGGTGGGAAAACGGTCTGCACCAGAGGAAAGAGTGTGACGATTGTGTGCTCGGTTTGGGAGACAGGGCAACGGCGTCGTGGAAAATAACAAGAGAGAGCCTTGTGACTGGGATGAGACTCGGTGGCGTCTCTGCCAGAGGTCAGAGGGCACGGCCAGTCGCCTACGCTCTCAAACCAGTAACATTTGATGGGTGGTAACTAAGTGTTCGCTCGACCATTGGAAGATGAGCAGAGACAGAGTGGGACAAAGTGGGCCGGAGACTTTTATACAAGCGGGAATTACCCGCTCTATAAGAAAAGTGGTTCACAGTCAGTTCTTCAAAAACACTTCAATCGATTTAAACCGCACGTTGGGCCAATTTTCAATTATACAGCATTGATCGGAGTCCTTCCTGTTTGCCTGAAATTTGCAGTGTTCCAATTAGTGGAGAGCTGGTTGTTGCTCCTGCAGCCACAGCAACAAATGTGGAAAACGTACCAATTTTAACTACAAAAGTAAGTCTATTAGTCATGAGGACTCGGCTTGTAAGACTGTTGTAAAATGTCTTCTGTTGCTGTAAAAGAGAAGTTTAGGCTTCGAGACTAAAAGCCTTTCAAGACTCAAAACAGCGGCATGAGAATATTTAAATTGCCTAGAAACCAGACTTTTTAAAATCTTAAGTAAAGCTCGATCTGAACTCCTCACCGATCCCCATCAGTCGGCTTTAATTCGCTCTCGGCTCTGTGTATTCAAACATGGATTAAGGTCCTCCTGTAGATGTCACAGCTGCCTCGCCTCCGTTTGAAGTGTTAACCGATGCCACTCTGCTGTTCACGTGTGTGAAGTCCAGTTGGTTCGGTTCCAAGAGGGTAGACCTGCAGCTGTGGGTGTTAATGGTCGAATCCACCAGTTTAACCGGCATGTTTGTTGTCTGAAAGAGACACTGAGGTGTTTAGATCGAGAAGCAGTGAACTGAATAAATATCTCAGATTCCTCGTAGTGTAATTAAATTATCTTTCTACTGCAGTGCTTACTTTTCCAAATAAGGACTGCAGCTTTCAGATGGAGGTAGAAGTAAAACGCTCTGTGAGGGATGATTTGATAATGGAGTAATGTTCTTTAACCTTTTGCATGCAATGTTTTTGTGTAATTATAGACGAGGAATGAGAGGGTTTTCATTTTGTACATTCGGTCATTTTACTTTGCAATGTGCCTTGAAGTCCGACTCCAAAAACACCAATACTGCAGCAGTGATACCGATAGCAATCCAGTACTTTTTCTGTTGTTATTAAGCAAGTTATCTGACACGTGTGTTGTATTGTGAGATGGTATGCACCTAAATCATAAAAATGTGTGTCTATCCAGTCTGCTCTCAGCTTTGTTTTATTGCTGTCTGGATGGAATTATATTTCATCAGGTTTGTTTCACGGAGTTTGATCAGATTTTCAGATACATTTAAGTTAGTTTGGGCTAATTAAAAGAGATGCAAAGTCTGGTCTACTGCAGATTTAAAAATGATTATTTGAGCCTCTTCTCTTTGTTTCTTGGCCTCCAGGGAAGCTGTTTCTCTTCCCCCTGAGGAGGCACTTTACACTCCTAAACTTCTGGAGGAGCCTGTTTTAACCGACATGTTGTGTGCAGGCTTTTGGGACGGATTCGGTCTATGCTTCCTCGTAGAATCCCTCGTGGTCCACTTTCCCATGGACATCTGACATGCATTTCCTCTCCATCTGTCTGTCTGAGCCTCTCTTCACTGGCAGCATCTTTTATTTCTTCACACGGTGAAACTCTGGGGTTACATGTTGTAACAAAACAGACATGGCACTTAAGTAACAGAATACATGAGGTCATGTTTTATGCATGTTGCTCCTCCACACAAAGGGCCCTGTTAGCATGAAGAAGCTAGCAGACAGAAGCAGGGTTAACTGTGTCAGAGGCAAAGCTCACATGTTTGGGTGTCACTGACTTGAAGTTTAATGGTATTTAACACACACACATTACTCCAATATAAAATATGTTCTGTGGCATTAACTGCTGAACTAAATGGAATATTATTTATGGGTCTAAATGGTTGAAATTATCCAGAAAAATAGCCTGAAAAGCATAAATCGTTCCTTGTTAGTCATATTGCTTGTGTTGCATTTTGGTTCCCAGGAAAGATGTAAATACATTCAGAGCCTGAGACTGAGATTGCAACTCTGATACGGAAATTAGAAAAGTGTGTAGCTGGCATGACGGAATAGTTTGCAGACATTGTTCTTGTTCATGGGAGCCATAACTGGCCTGTTTAATGGGAGAGCTGCGGTTGGACTGGACAGTTCCAGATGTGAGAGTGTACGTATGAAGTGTGAAGTGAAACAGGATATTAAGTTACAATGCTGCTGCAGATGAGGAAGTTTCCTTCTTGAGATTAAAAAATATATATTCTACATAATTTGACCACCTGATTTTATGCAACAGCTGCAGCAGCTGTGTCACTGAGATGGACCAATAGCAGGTGCCCTCAGTGGGAAGTTGACCACCCAGCGTGTCCTCCAATTGGATGAAATCCCACATAATCCCGGTTTAGCTCGACACCACATAACACCGCTATTCATGCAACACGTGTTTGTGAGAACAAGTGTTCAGGATTTTAAGTGGGCGAGTGCAGATGTGCAGTTATGAGATGTGGAGTGTTGGTCGGAATAATGTGACTTTACTCTCAGCAAGTTTAAAGGTGTGCAAAAACAGAAACAGCCAAAACGCTTTATCCTGTCGACACCAATTAGAAACTTTTAAAGCAAATGTAAGAGTGAAATTAGAAGAACGTGATGTTTCTTTTTCTATTTTTTTGTCTCACTTTTAGGCTGAAACAGGAAATTAAGCTGCAACAGTTTTTCAAAATCAATGAAGTTAAGTTAAGCTTCTAATTCTCATTTTCTGCCAAGTTTAGCCACATAATCTGTGCGTCCTGTGTTTCATGCATGACTGAAAGTGTCCCCCGACATTATGATTTTCTCATTTTGCAGGCAGCTGGTCTTTGTCAGAGATACAGCTTCCTCTACGTTCTTTGACTGAACGCTAAACTTAGCTGCATGTAATACTTTCACATCATTATTAAACCTTGGGAAACCCCCACGACCTCTGACCCCCGTGACCCCTTTTAATGCACACATTGTACTTTTTTTGGTCGTCTCCTCTCATGAATATGTGATGACAGGCCGTCCTCAAGAGAAGTGTCCGCCGTCCAAAATGCTTTCCTCCCCTGTGATGCTGATTTATCTGTTGGTCTCTTGGGCTGTTTGAATCTATGGGAACTGAAACATCAGCAGTTTCTTTCCATTAATTCTCACTGTGGCATAAAAGTAGAAAGTTCAATCCAGCATTAGTTAAACCATCTAGTCAGTCAAGCCAGTGCACAGCGACCACTGATCTGTGGTTTGCAGTTTAACCGAAAGAGTTGATGGGTTTGTTGCTCCAGAGGAGCTCGTCCTGGATCAGTTGAGTCGGTGACTCATTTAAAGCCGTTTCCTAACGTGTTGCACTTCCTGCAGTGAAAGTTTTAACACATCCTAACCTGTATTGTGTCACAAAGATCCCTAAAGCAGGAGAAACGTCTTTAAAAGACGTATTATATCTCCTGGAATCCTACAATGTCTTCACATAGATGTTTGTCATCAAAATGTGATTTTGTTCATTCAGGCTCAGTTAAAGGACTGCATTTGAAGGCAGTTCTTGTCTAACTTTTTTCAAAGTATGTCTTTCGACTTTCTGCTACTTAATTTCCTGTCTCTTTGCTTCCTGCAGAGGAGAGCGGCATCTCTTTGCTCCAGCTAATCGGAGACCCTCCACCAGATGAGATCACCAAGGCATACGGGCCGAGGGGGGAGATCGCCTACGTCTTCACCTCAGCGGCGGTGTCGGGCCAGCCGGCTCTGACCCACGTCCCCAACCCTTTCCACCGCCACTTCTCCCTCCTCTTCCACATCAAGCCCTCCACTCCCTCCGCCTCCGTGCTCTTCTCCATCACCGACGGGCCACAGAGGATCATGTACATCGCCGTCAAGCTCAGTGCGGTGCAGTCCGGCCGTCAGAGGGTGCAGTTCTTCTACACCGAGCCCGACTCCGAGGCTTCGTACGAGGCCGCCAGCTTTGACGTGCCGAGCCTGGTGGACACCTGGAGCCGCTTCTCGCTGTCTGTCTTTGAGGAGCAGGTGACTTTCTACCAGGACTGCGACTCTGAGCCACAGGTGGTGAAATTTGAGCGTTCGCCGGATCCCATGGAGCTCGACGGCGGGGCGGGGATCTTTGTGGGTCAGGCAGGAGGAGCCGACGATGACAAGTTCCAGGTAATATATTGAATCCCAAATGAAGGTACAAACGAGAGGATTTGTGTCACACATTTATGGTATGAGCTGATGAGGTTACACCCGTTGGGTCTTCCAAATTTGGACAAAAGACAGCTGCACAATCATTTAACTTAAAATAAAGAACAGGAACATATTCAACTCTGAAAACAAGGAAAAATAACATACTTTTCTATAAAGTAGATGCACAACATTAGAGTACATTATATAGCTGAAGCAACAAATATTTGTAACAAAATGATCACTTTTACAGACTATAAAATCTACACTTTAGCATTTGGAGAAGTCTCATCTTCTGACTATAAACTCCAGGGTACCAGCAGAGGAAATGCTCAAGTGCTGAAGAGATGTTTGCTCATCACATTCGTGACAGAAATGAATGAAAAACCAGCCATGAATCCTCCAAATGTCACCCACGGGAGCTGGAGAAGTCAGAGTAATTCACTGTGTGCTAAAAGAGCAGGTGTGTGAGGGTGTTTGTATGTGGAAGTGTGACCTCTTCGTCGGGTCAGATCCCTCTTTAATATCTCCCTGTGGCTCCTCATAGCAGGTCTGGGGCGCACCAGGCAACAGGCAGACTTAACCCTGCTCCTTCTTGTAAATCTGTTACTTGACCCCTCTCACCTTTTTGGCCTCTGACCTCTCAGCTGCACCCAGTCAGTGACCCAGCTGACGGTCACATGGCCTTTGAAGTGGAGATGAAATTGATATGTCCAAACTGCATCTTTGCAGCAACCTTTGCATCTCTGGGCCAAAATCAATGCATCCATCCATCCATCCATTCTCCTCCGCTTATCCGGGGTCGGGTCACGGTGGCAACAGGTCAAGCAGGCTGACCCAGACCTCCCTCTCACCGGCAACATGTTCCAGCTCATTCTGGGGGATCCCGAGGCGTTCCCAGGCCAGCTGGGCGATGTAATCCCTCCAGCGTGTTCTGGGTCTTCCCCGGGGTCTCTTCCCAGTTGGACGTGCCTGAAAAACCTCCAGTGGGAGGCGTCCAGGCAATCAATCAAAATCAATGCAAAAAAAATGCATTTTAAGAAGACAAACCGGTCTCTAGGGCAGGATGCTGTCACGTGACATAAAGTCAACCGTGACTCCAAAAGTCTGCGTCGTGTTAAAGAGCCAGAATAAGACCGTGTTTAAAGCAGCTGACACATTATTCTGCTCTGAGTCATTTCTCATTTTTTCTTTCCATCACTTTGGAGATTTCAGAGGAAGCTAATGTCATGACCAATCACAAACAATGTGAGTGTGTGTGTGTGTGTGTGTGTTTTCAGGGGGAGATTGCAGATCTGAAGGTGGTGGGAAACCATCGGGCCGCTGAGCGTTTGTGTGACGATGAGGACGACTCTGACACTGTGAGTATTTCGGTTTTTTTGAATATTTCATTGAAACTGCTTTTGTGTGAAACATCTTTTCTCTCTCTGTCTCGTAGGCCTCTGGAGACTTTGGCAGCGGTGAAGGAGACCGGAGACAGACGGGACACTCGGTGAAGGTTTGTCTTTTCATTTCTTTCACTATTTAAAATGAAAGTGCATGAATGAATATCGAAGTTAGCATGTTGCGGTGTTACAGCAGCACAGTGGAAAGCTAAATTATCTTTGTTTAAATCTAATTAACTGGTTGATGTGCTGTTGAGGAAAGTTGCAAATGTTTGCAGCTTTTGTCACAGATTAAAAACACCATAAACTTTCTAATAATCCACGAAACTTGCATAACATGAGATTTACGTCCATTAATATATCGCCCCAGTGCATGCTGGGAGGATTTCTAACACAACTACCTCATGTAATTATAATCACATGATCAGCACTTGTTTCAAAATAAGAGCGCTCTGTTATTCCAGATAACCTGCATCAACAAATCAATCATCAAACTGTGCTCCAAGAACCAGTGATGAGGATTATTTTAGCCTGGTGCGAAATGTTTAAACACTGTAAAAGAATGTTGCATGCAACTTTTGTTTTGTGTTACTTGCAGAACTCGAGGTTCAGGGGAATTAAAACCACTTGCATTAAAAAGTTGTATGTGTGAAGACAGCGTTTGTGTTTTTAAATACTGTTTCAGATGGTGAACAAATATGTTTAATATAAAGCTATTTGTGGCTTCTGTTAAACTTCTGATAATGAGGCATTAAAGTTTGGGGATTTCTGCTGTTCGGCCATTTTAATTAAACTACTGCATTGTGTTTCCAGACCACACCTGCTTCCTTCCGGCCGGTACCTGAACCCCCTCTGATCTCCTCAGACAGAACCAGACTCAAAGAAACAGGTAAACGCTCGTCATCGCCATCAGTGGAATCGCTTATGACTGCAAATCTTCAGTGTGTGGCTGCCAAGTCGACCGTCATACTGCAGAAAAATGTGTAATGGAAGTTTTTAATCACACAGCAGCCACTGCCAACAAAGCATCCTTGTAGACTCACTGTGCTTTTATCCATAAATACGTGCAAAAGGTGCTTGTCTGGACCTGACAGTGAGGGGAGTTTTGCTGCAGGGTTTCAACGTGCTGGTGACACGTGAAACTCCGCAGCTCCCTCATGTGGATAGTTAAAGAAGTTTTGGTTTTACAACGTCACGTAAGTGCTGAAGAAGCTGCTTTTAAGGAGAAAAGGAAATTCACTTTTGGTTTTAAACTCTACTTTAGAAACCCGCATACGCAGATTAACACATGCTACAAGTTTCTTTGTCCTTCACCTCATTCAAAAACCTCAGACAGACGTTAACGAGGCAACACATTCTCCGCTCTACAAGCTTGCAGGCCCCGTGCAGCCGGTAAAGTTGTGTTTGTGTTGACTTTAGATGTCAGGCTTCAGCGGCCGGCGGCGGACAACAGCCGGCCCGGATCACCGGGCCCGAGAGGTGGGTCGCTGGGGGGGGGCAAACGAATCGAGTCGTGCAGATTAGGATTATGTCCTGATCAACATGTGGCCATCCTATCACAGCATAGAATGAGCAGTGTGTCTCCAGCTGCTGGGGTTTCTCGTGTGTGTGGAGCTGTGAGCATGTTGGTGGAGGTTGACATGTGGCTTCTTTACAATCTGTGGTTCATTCAACATATTCTGCAGTCAGAGTCTACAGTTTGTTCTGCTTAGGCACGACATCCACTGACATTACTGAGTCAAAGTCTGCTTTTAAGACCCTCATTATTGCAGATATTGTGCTTACATGTTGCTCATTCCTAAATGAATGTGTGATTTTTGACAAATTATCACATCAAACACGCCGCTGGTCACAAAGCATCGGATATTGGATCCAACAAAGCATTACCATATATGTAAAGGAAATATTACAGATGAACACTACCGATCAATAATTCATAGAATAAATCATCATTATTCAATCAGGTAATGTATCCACAACCTTTGCATTAAACTATCTTTATGAAGCATCGGAATCTACAAGAATACATAATAGATATTTATTTATAAATAAATATAGATATAGATGTGCAAATGTTCTTGGTATTAATAGAATAGTCAAAAGGGAGGATTATGAGTTGTGCAGTAGTGCCCTCTGGCTTCACAGCTTCCACTGAGCTAACTGTGTCCACTAGGTGGCGCCAGACTACTGAGAGAGAGAAACCCGTCAACTGTCACAACCACAATGCAAACACATCTTCTCCATCACACTTTCTTTCATTTCACACTTGTTTTTTTTGCATTGTAATAATTGATATTTGACTCTTTATTCTTTCATGTGAATATGTGCTTTTGCATTTTGGTGGTGGTAGTGAGGAGGTTCATTGTTTGACCTGATTTGTGCTCAGTCGGATTAAAAATGATCCTTAATATTAGAGACATATCCCTACACATGGTAGTACATGTGACCGTAGTCAAGTTGTCATCCACAAAGTTCCAGTTCTAATCAACACATTTCCTGTGGCATCCAGTAATTCATAATGCTTTCAGTGCATAACATGTGGCGTCCGTGTGTGTGTTTGCTTTTCTTTCGAGCGTGCGTTCTCTCTGCACGATGTATTGAAGTTCTTCCTGACTTTCCTAACGCGTCCTTCAGGTCCCGGCGGTGCAAAAGGTGAGAAAGGAGACAGTGGAGATAAAGGGTTATCGGGGGACACGGGCCCCGCAGGGCCGAAGGGAGAGTCCGGCTCTGGCTCCTCCGGTTCCTCCTCTCAGGGTGGAGAAGGAGGCCAGAAGGTAGAAACATCACTCTGTGTGCATGAAATGTCAAATCGGCTGCAAATCACACACAACTTAACATTTGTCTGTTTTTCTTTATTTCAGGGAGAAAAAGGTGCAAAGGTACGTTAGCGCTGTTCACACTGAGGGACGCAACGTTTTCATTAGCGAACATTTTTCTCTGAAAGTCCTGTTTTCCTTCCTCACCAGGGTAATTCAGGCTTCGGATACTCCGGCAATAAAGGAGACCGCGGGGCTCAGGGGCCTGCTGGGCTCCCTGGTCCTCCCGGGCCTGCAGCTGAGGTGGTTCGACTCGGGGATGGCTCTGTTGTGCAGCAGGTGTCTGGACCCTCCGGACCTCCTGGACCACCGGGGTCAGGCGGGGCTGCAGGACCCGCAGGAGATGATGGAGAACCTGTTAGTACAGACAGTCTTGTTTGTCACAAATGTAATGTTTTAATATATTAATGTCACTCACTGACTGTTGCTTCTCCTTTAGGGTGATCCAGGAGAAGATGGGAAAGCTGTAAGCGTCTTTGTTTTTATTGCACAGATTTAGTTATGGACTTCTCTAGATAATTCAAACATTAGTGTAATTCTGTTGTTTTTGTTCCTGTTCCCAGGGTCCCGCTGGGCCACCAGGTTTACCAGGAAGTCCCGGAACATCTGGCGCTAACGGACAGAAGGTTGTAGTGGGATAAGATGGATGCATTGTGTTGATCCTCGCACAGTTATTACATTATAGAAAAACAGGTTTATTTAGCGTAATAATGTGTGATGTTTCCAGGGTGAGCCTGGAGAGGGTCAGCCAGGACCCAGAGGCCCCCCCGGTCTACCAGGACCTCCTGGACCTGGGACCGGTGACCGCCCAGTATGTCCACACTTCAAACACCCTCTTCATTCACTTTTTATAGTTTCAAGACTTTTCACTGTATTTTACTTTGTGTTGATAGACGTTCTTCGACATGGAGGGCTCAGGATTCGCAGATGTGGACAAAATCCCGGTGTGTTGATGATCGTTCAGACTAAACATGATTTTGAGTTTTTTGCACAACGTATTGACTGTTTGATTTGTTATCAGGGTGCCCTTGGTGCTCCGGGCCCCCCAGGGCCTCCTGGCCCTCCTGGCGTTTCAGTGGCACTGGGACCCAACGGCCCAGTCGCTTTCGGACCCCCTGGACCCCCTGGACCACCTGGACAGGATGGAGTCCCTGGTCTACCAGTGAGTTTGCTGATTTTTCAGACATGTCAAACTGTTTTAATACATCACTTTGAGTTTTGTAAAACTTGTGATGCCCTTTCTCACTATTTAGTGATAATAACTAGTAATAATATTGATTGTGTGCTTTTACAGGGTCCTCCTGGTCCTCCTGGTAGAATAGGTCAACCAGGATCCGGAGAGAAGGTGAGAAAAGCACCGATTGATGTCAACTGCTGAATATTTTCATTTTGTTTTTCATCACAAACATCTTCCCCCTCCAGGGTGACGGCGGTGAGCTTGGTCTTCCAGGAGCATCAGGAGAAAAGGTGAGTTTAGACTTCAAAGTTAAATCTTAATGTTTGTTCTTGAACTTGAAATGAAAATGCAGAATTTGTGGCGGGTGCATCCAGATAGATTCTGTCCTCCATGTTTGTTGCCTCGCAGGATTCCAACTTTTTCACCGGCCTGTTTTCTTACTTTGCTCCATCCTCTACGGTGTGTAATGGGTCGCAGGTACTGGGGGGGTCTCTGCTTTGGTGGTTTCCATCCTCTCAAGCTTTTATCAGCTTCCATTTCACCTCTTAACATACGTCGCCATGAGTGAGTCCTCTTTCCTTCTGAAACTTCCTCAACCTAGTACGAGGCGCTTACTTTCTCTCTCCTGAGTGTGATATCTTACTGCGTCTGTTTTTTGTTGGGACCGTCTCTGCACACGTCTCTTGCATGTCCTCTTTTTCCTCACTTACATTAAAAGTCTCTTAAACTGCTGATAGCAGGAGTCACACTGTCCTTCCTCACCTCAGGGTGCTCAGGGGGACCTAGGACTGCCAGGTGCCTCTGGGCAGTCTGGGCTGGCAGGGCTTCCAGGTCCCATGGGACCAGTTGGACCTGCAGGACCCCCTGGCCCACCAGGGCCACCGAGCCGCTTTGGTCATGTGAGTAGAGGTGAAACACACACAGTTTTATGAGTGCTGCGTCATTCTTTTTATTTACATTTGAGCCATCAAACTTATATTTAAAGGCATTTCTACTACATCCACTTCTGGTGGTTTGGAAATGAGGCTCGTGAACTTGCACCCAGCTCCACAATGGTTGAGATTTATTAAACAGAGTGAGCCGTATGTGTGGCTTTATGATGCATATTTCTGCACAGTTTTAGTCCTGAATCCACACACAGAATATGTAACTGCTCTTGTCATAATTAATCCATACAAACGTATAGAAAGTAAGCCAGTACGAGAACGGAACCACGTACTAATACTAAGATTATACCGTATCATTACCTCTCCTCTCTCCTTACAGAGTAACCAGGATGAATACGAGATAAACAATGGCTTTCCCGGACTCGATGGCCCACCTGGACCTCAGGTACCCGATCACCTAAACGTTAAACCTCCTCTTTGCAGAAGACGCCCTGCCTCATGTTTCTCTGTGTTCTGTCTTCCAGGGTCCGTCTGGTATCGCAGGTCTACCTGTAAGTACTGCAGAGTCAATTATACAGCACAAATATAGCTGCTGTTGTTGTTATCAATGGAGGGATAGTATTGGTATTCATAATGTTTTATCATGATTTCCAGGGTAGGCCAGGTTTGCCAGGTAATCATGGAGACAAAGGAACAGAGGGACCAAGTGGAGCTCCTGGGATTCCAGGTATCGGCGGGTTCACAGGACAGCCGGTATGAGGCCAGATGAATTCTGGGAGTTGTTGTTTTTGTGAACAGTGTAACATAGTAGACATGATTGCACATATTGTGGTTTTATATTTTTAGGGTGCAAAGGGAGACGGTGGACAGAGAGGAGAGCCGGTGAGTCACGTGCAAAATATTTCAAACATGTGGATTGTTTGTATGCTAATATATTTGTTTAGCTGTCATCTCTTGGTCTGCATGCAATGAATATATATATATATATATATATATATAAATATAAATATATATATATATATATATATATATATATATATATATAAATAAAACCAATGGTGGAATGTCACCAAGTACATTACGTAGGTACAAACTTACGGTACTTGTACTTTACTTGAGTATTTCTAATTTATGCTCAGTTATACTTCTACTACACTACATCTCAGAGGTACATTTTCATCTTCTCACTGTATGTCGACGTCAATATGCTCTTCTTATGGATGATTTTTGTTTTTGTGGCAGGGTCTGCCAGGGAGAGATGGAGGGCTTCCTGGACCTCCAGGGCCTCCCGGTCCTCCAGGACAAGCCACCTACCAGACAAGCGATGTGAGTCAGAGGTCCATGACGTATGAAGAATGAACTTAACCCCCACATGAAAGCCTGCCATCACTTCATATTTGAGTTACTCATCTTCACTAACAGTCACTGCCTGCATAGCTGTTTGTTCACCTCCACACTAACTGACCTAACTTTGTCTTGCTGTAGTATAATGACGTTTATTGGAGCGAAGGGTTGCAGGTGAGTTGTTCCCTAACTGACTCACCAGAAAGCTAAACCAAACTAAAGTTGTTTTAACACATTGGCAGATTATTTGTTCTCCTTCTTCATGTCTTATCACTCTCTTTTCTTTAGGGAGGGAATGGTGTTCCTGGTCGAGCAGGATTCCCAGTAAGTATCGTTATCAATATCACACAGATTGGAAAATCAATGGCAAAATGGACTGAAGTCAGTGTATTATGTGTTTTTATTCAGGGACCCTCAGGACCAAAAGGAGACAAGGGAGACTCAGGTCCTCCAGGATATGCACCTAAAGTAAGATAATCTATATTTTATTTAGCATTTCATACTCTAAAATATGCTGAATGATTTTTTTTTTTATGCAGTAGTTCTTTTCAGAAAATTACCTTTTTTTGTTTTCCTTTTTGTGCGATCTATCTCATTTAGTTCCAGCGCCGGTTTGAGTTTAACATGTTGTTTTGTTCAGGGGGAGAAAGGAGAGCCTGGTCTCATCATGGGGCCTGATGGGAGACCTCAGTACATCGGGGGTCTGGCAGGACGGCCGGTAAAAACCTTTTATGAATGACCGGATATCGAGCTACGAGGATGCATTCACCACATGTCTGCATCACAGCGCAAATTACATGTCATGTTGCATCTATCTTTCTTTCTGTCCTGCTTGTTCTCTTTGAGATCCAGGAATTTAAGCATCTAATTAAGTGATTAATTGCCTGAAACGCCAGTTTTTACAGTGTGTTCATGTATTCATTTACAGGGCGATGGAGGACCCCCTGGCCCTGAGGGACCTACAGTGCGTGCCATATTTTTATTTACCACATTTTGAGTGTTTTGCTGATATGTCGTACAATAACTAACAGCATTGAATCAGTATAATAAACCTGTGCGGTTCTTTTCTTTTTCTCCAGGGTCCTTCTGGTTCTTCAGGACAGAAGGGAGAGATTGGGATACCAGGTAGACCTGTAAGTAGATTTCCTGCTACATTACCAGTAGGAGTCCACTGAGTCAGATATGTTTAATTTATACACATAGGGGCTTTAATCTTGTTCATATTTGATGTCAATATGTGTTTTTATATCACAGGGTCGACCGGGGCTGAACGGCGGCAGAGGCGAGAAGGGAGACTCGGGCACTGGATATGGATCAGGTTACGCTGTGAGTATCGCAGATTTGTCTTATTTAAAAGTCCACTGAGCTTGAATTTCAGTCTCATTCGCTTTTGAGCTTTTATCTTCAGGCCATCAGCACACAGTAATCAATATTTGTTGTTGTGTCCCAGGGTCCTCCAGGTCCACCGGGCCCCCCTGGACCTCCAGGACCTGCTGTTACCACAGACCTCATCGCAGTGAGGATTTATTTTATTTATGTCCAGTAAATAAAAGACTAAATGTTCATATATTAAAAGTAATAAGATGTAAAACCGCCCCAAATGTTGCTTCTTATGAACGATCGTCTTTGTTTTTATTTCAGCCATTTGAGGATCATTCCAGGCATCACCCAGGTAAACCCACTTCACAAAGGAATAGTTTGATGCTTATTGATGCCACTCTCACGTCTGTCTGTTCGATATAAAGCTTAGCTTAGCTTAGCATAAAGACTGGAAACAGCTAGCCTGTTAACACTTTGTTGCTGTTCCTCTTGTTTGTAGCTTTTAAAGGAGAGAAAGGTGATCGAGGACCACCAGGGACACTTGACATTACAGGTAGCGCCTCTTCGTCTGTGCTAATATGTGCAGGAAAAGCTGAAAATGTTTTTAGACAAATTCAAAGCGAGTCATTTTGTTTCTGATCCAGGTGCCGGATCAACCGCTGACATTTACACTTTAAGGGTAAGATTCCACTCTGAAGTCTGTGGTTAAATTATTAGCCTCAGTATGATTTTTATTGATATGTCTTGGATGTTTATGTGTCCAGAATGAGTTCAAAGGTGACCCAGGCTTACCGGGCTACAAAGGAGAGAAAGGAGAACCGGCTGGAGGATATTACGACCACCGCTACGGAGGGAATGGAGTCGGAGTCCCAGGAGTGCCTGGACCTCCGGTAAGATCCCACTGTCAAAAACATAAAGCTGTCTGCTCAAATAAGTCCAAATCTAAAACACTTTTCTGTCCTTGTTCCATCAGGGCCCAAGAGGCGAATCCATCATTGGTCCACCAGGCCCTCAGGGGCCACTTGGTCAACCAGGAAGAGGCTATGATGGACAACCTGGACCACCAGGGCCGCCCGGACCTCCGGGATCCTTACCTGGAGCACACAGGGGCACACAGAGTGAGTCATAATCATAAAGTCACTCAGATATTCACCATTAAAGGCCTTTACTCACTGGGGGCGTTTGTTTAGTTATAGTATCTATCCAAACCATGAATTGAAAGAAGTGTCACAACTATTGCAAAAGGTGATTTATTAAGGCCTTGAGTCTGATTTCCGTCCTCCTCTTTTTGAATGACAGCCATCAATATTCCTGGACCTCCGGGACCGCCTGGAGTGCCTGGACAACCTGGATACTCATCAGGGGTGAGAAAACTTGTTTTCTGCTTTATTTCCTTATTATCTAACAATATATCATGAAATACAAATAACACTGTCATCATAGCTGTAGGAGAAAAGCTCGGTTCACTTTTAAGAGGGGTTTTGCGTTTATAGGTGACGGTGTTGAGGTCTTATGACACCATGACAGCCACCGCTAGAAGACATCCTGAGGGCTCTCTGGTCTACGTCATAGAACAAACAGATCTCTACATACGGGTCCGAGATGGAGTTCGTCAAGTCCAGGTAATAAAATACCTTTTTAAATCAGCAGGAGAGACGTAAAAATACTTCCCATGTATATTTATGGAGTTGTTTTGTTTATTTTTTCAGCTCGGGAGCTACATTGCTTTGCCCAGTGAGGACGTGAGTGTCATTTTTCCTTTTTTCTCTTCTTCAGAACGTATAATGTGTCATGTTTTAATACATATGATGCTCTTTATCTTCAGGGTAATGAGGTAGCAGCCGTGGAGCCCCCACCAGTCGTCCCCTATTACCCAGACCACCACTCCAACACCGACACCATTGCACACGACTCCCAAAGGCCACCTGAGAGTCCGGGCCACGGCGACTCTGGGCATCAGTCGCACCCGGACCCGCATCACCCGGACCAGCGTCACCCGGACCAGCGTCACCCGGACCAGCGTCACCCGGACCCGCGTCACCCGGACCCGCGTCACCCGGACTCACGTCACCCGGACTCGCGTCACCCGGACCAGCATCACCCGGACCAGCATCACCCGGACCAGCATCAACCAGACCCCAGATACCCGTCAAACCCTGACCCCAGATACCCGTCAAACCCTGACCCCAGATATCCGACCCACTCTGATCCCCAACACCAACCTGACACACGATATCAGCCGGATCCACGGTTCCCAGCTCCAACAGATCCGAGGTTTCCAAGTTACTCCGACCGGATAAACCAACCAGACGGTAGGTTTTCTGTGAATACGGCCCAGGAACGTCCCGCCTACCCGGACACTCGTTACCCAGTCACTCCCCAACGAAGACCACCACCTCCTGTGCACGAGACTCCGGTCCACCATCACACCTCGGGTCCAGGGGTGAGAGATACCACTTTAAAAGCAGCACATATGAGGTTTTACTGTAAAATAGAATATTACAATTAAGCATAATGGTGTTCCCACAGCTCCACCTCATCGCCCTGAACAGCCCTCAGACCGGCTCCATGCGGAGCATCCGCGGTGCAGACTACATGTGCTTCACTCAGGCTCAGGCCATCGGGATGAAGGGGACTTTCCGGGCCTTCCTGTCCGCCAAACTCCAGGATCTGCACAGCATCGTCCGCAAGGCCGACAGGGACCGAATGCCAATAGTGAACCTGAAGGTGTTTATGCGACCATTTAAAGGAATAGTTTAAAGTGTATGTGAAGCTGCAACCAGCAGTTGGTTAGCTTAGCTTAGCACAAAATACTGTAAACGGGGGGAAACAGCTAGCCTGGGTCTGTCCAAAGGCAACAATATCTGCCTAAAAGTTGTTTTCCACAAATTTTCTCATCTTTGTCAGGACGAGGTTCTGTTTGACAACTGGGACGCTGTCTTCAATGACGGCAGAATGAAGGACAACGTGCCGATCTACTCCTTTGATGGCAAAGATGTTCTTAATGACAGCACATGGTGAGCCAAATGACCTATGAATGTATGACACAATCGTAAGAAAAATCACAAAAGTAAGCGTTAAAAAGTCCCTAAAACGTTCTAAATTCATGCTACTTCTTCTCTATTAATGCCAGGCCAGAGAAGATGGTGTGGCACGGGTCAACCGGCGCCGGGTTGGGCCACGTCGACAGCTTGTGCGAGATGTGGCGCGTGGGCAACCGGGCGGTAACCGGCATGGCGTCGTCGCTGCAGAGCGGCAGTCTGCTCCAGCAGAGCACCAGCAGCTGCTCCAGCTCCTACGTCGTGCTGTGCATCGAGAACAGCTACGTCAGCCACGCCAAGAGATAGACGCACACGCGCACACACACACGACACCGGATGAAGTCGTGCTTTTGTCCACACACACTTTTCTATCTATTGTAAATAAGTATTTTTTTCTTATGAATAAATAGTTTGTGTGTTAGCCCCTTGTAATGGTGCTAAACAGGATCATCCCACTTATTGAACCTAAGTTAAGCTCAGATGACACCCAGTAACACTCCGGCAGCCATATTTGTTGTCTGTGAATGGTTCATTCATTTGCTGTTTGTGACTTGTCAGCTAGCAGTCGCTATAACGTTGATATAAATATTCAAATTGGCGTGCTTAGTGCTAGCTAGTAAGGTGTTGAGATTTAGAGACAATGTCCTGATTACTCTGGGTAATTAACAGAACACACAGACTGATTTCATAGGGACTATTTTCTTTGTAGAAAGTAGTTCCAAAAACTGTTTACAGCGTGGTGAATGGATTTACAAAGTAACAGGTCACAGGTGCTGGATTCCCCCAGTTTGGGCCTCTCGTTTATGACCATTCCATTGAAGTCACAGAGCCAATGTGCATGTGTTTTTCCCCCAAAACATCTGAAAAAGGAATACGGAATATCTCCGTCAAGATTTGTCACACAACAGCAAACCCTCTCATTCTTGTCCATATGTCCAGAAAGTAAATTTATCTGAGAGAGGGATATACCACTGTGATCCTACGTAGAAGTTACGTCTGAACTACCACAATTAACACAGCACATTTACAACTCTAGCACCTTTTTATATACAGTATTTGTCGGTGCTGGAGTTGAAAATGGAGTAATTGAAATACTCTGAGTATCGGTGCAGTCATCAACACATTTCAGCATCCAGGAGCAACATAAACACTAGTTATTGTATATGAAATGTATGTTTTTTTTGAACTTCTTTTATTTTCCAACACTGATATCTGTAACCCATAACACCCGAGTAATCGCCTTTTTGTATTTTTGCAACTGTCTTACTTGGGAAGATTATTTCAAATCTTATTTTTCAGCAGTAAGAAATGGATATTTATTTTTTATAAACCGTGCTAGTACCGTTTCTAGTATAATGTGATGTGAATACTTTCACAAAGAATAACATTTCCAAATATATCCAGCAAATGTGCAAACCCTACACAAACATGTGTAATTGATAACGGTTTCCTCTGGTACAAAGTTTGTGCACATAGTCAACAGATTTATGTACAGATATCTGGATAGGATTCAGCCATAAATGTTTGTCTACGCACTGTTGCTTTTGATTTGTTCTGCAGTAAATGCACTGCAGCTAGCTTACGAACACTGTGGTGAAACAGATGTCCTCATTCATAGGTTTTAAAGTGGAGAATACAGTGACCTGTTCATGTGCCATAACCAATGCAGTAAGATTAGTATTATTTTCTGTTTTGTTTTCCTTGTGTGAGCAACATTGTGAATTCTCATTGAATAAACCTGTGTGGAAATTGTGAGTGTTTGTTCTTAGCTTGTAGCTATTCATCCAGTCCTTCTGCATCAACTCCACCTGGGTGAACAACTGAACAAAAGACGCACTATATCTTAACCTTTTATATTAACACAAAGGGAAATAAAAAGCATCATCTCTCTACAAAATAAATAAGCAGGTAAGCATCTTCCAAGAGAATATAATGAATGGATACACGAGGTAGAATTGTGGCGTCTTGTTCCTTTCCTTTCAGTCTAACGATGTGTTTTTGTGTGAAGGTGCCGGCTCTACTGTGGATCTGCCTTGAAAACATGACTCCTCTTGAGGAATGTGACGGCGCCACTAAAGCTCAGCAGTGACACAAGGATACGGTTAATGACTTTCATCATTTTGCATCCATTATTACAGTAAAAACTATTTCAAAAACGAGTCTGCTGCACCCACCGCCCAAGATGCGTCAAACTTTGACTTAAACTGTATATTTATGGTTAAAAAGTCTAATTAGGAGGGGGAGGAGCAGCAGCAGCGAGCGCGCCGGCTCCACTCAGCAGTTTGTAATTTAGTCCAATCACAAGCGAGCAGAACTGACTGACGGCCACAAAGTCGCAGCAGAGGATGTTGACCGCGTCCGCCTCCTGCCCCGGCCGCTGCTCGCCCGCCCAGAGAAGCAGCAGAGACAGAGCCTTCATCGTCATCTTCCTCATGCCCTGGAGCGGATGGAGGAGGACGTAAGGAGCGTCTTCTGTCAGGTTCAGACCGCTGACGTAGAAACCAGCTGGAAAACAAACAAGTAAAGAGCATCATGCATTGTTGTACATCTTGGACACCATTAAAGTACCATTTACATATTAATACACCAATATTAATGATCCAGTAAAATGGGCCATGTATGATGAATAGTTTTACTTTTGATATTTGAAGTACATTTTGTTGCTCATACTTATATATTTCTACTTCTACTGCAGGACTTTTACTTGTAAATGTTGTGTAATTTTGCTTTTATTTTGATAAGTCATTTGGATATTTCCTCCACCACTGCGTACCTGGTCTTCCTCTGTTCTTCTGGTCCTCCAGGTAGGCAATCACTTTCTTAGGATCTGGGCTGTCTGCATACCTGGAGTCAGTTTAACGTTGGAATTAGTTATTTGATTTACATCTCACAGTGACGAGAAGTCCACAGAAAAACGTGGTCGCAGACCTATTAGAGACACGACTTTAAAGCGCCCCAGTTGTGTATTTACCAGTAAGGTATTTCAGTCCACAGCTCATGGTGCTGCTGCACCATCTGCCGGTTCCCATAGGAAACAATGACCTGCTGACGTCTGGACCAACAGGAGCGCAGAGTGGGAATGTCCTGCATACAAACACATGTACACAGTAAGTTTTTACTATCTTTAAAACTGAAACCTAAATACATTCAATTCACAATGATATGAAACAGCAAACCCTCACATGTATGAAGCTGGATGCAGCAAATGTTTCATGTTGGCCTAATAAATAACCTTTTAATGATTATATTTATCATAAACATGATTCTCTGACTCTCTAGTGGCCCAGCTACCTGTGAGGTGCAGAGTTTCTTTCCGAACAGCGTGATGATGTACTCCGCAAGGTGGAAGTGATCTTCATCGATCAGCGATTCAAAATGCGAGCAGGAAACGATTACGATCTCTTTTGGATGAGCGTCCAACCAGGTAGCCAGTTCGTCCAGGGCCTCCTGCAGACACACAAACATATACAACACACATACGTATATGTGTTGCATTCCTTCCCAGTAATGTCTGGATTGTGTGTCAAACTTTAGACTGAGTGTGTGTACCTTCACAGTCATCAGTGTGTAGATGCCGTGGGCGAAGAACAATTTGTTGCCACCGGCTGGCTTCCTGGTGATCCGCAGGTCCAAGAAACGAACACCAAGCTCACACTGATCACTGAGGACGGACTGCTACACACACACACACACACACACACACACACACACACACACACAGGGAAGAAGAGAAAGAGGAGCTACTTTAGATAAGATTAGATTCCACAAAATATAGTTTAGCATCTAACCAGATAACGCAGTACTTCTACTTCACATTTCAGAGGCAAATACTGTGTATTCTTATATTTATACATATTATACATATTATATATATATATATATATATATATATATATATAGTAGTTAGAATTGGCCCTACCAGCCATAATATTAAAATGCAGTTTACATGTTAATATAAGTAGTAGTGATCAAATGATATCATGCATAGTAATCCCTGCTGCTAAATGAGTACGTTTAAGAGTACAATTTAGAAATGTTTGACACCACTTGAACGCACCACCAGAGGCCCGGTTGTCCCACTTCGAACCCTCTTGAAGACTAAATTGGGGCTCAATGACATTACAGTACAGTATGTGTGCTCCTCTACCTGTGTGGTAGCCCAGCGGGAGACACAGGGTCGAGTCCAGCAGGGAAACAGCCTGTCGATCGCTCTGAGGAGGCAGGGCTCTGATCTCAGGACGGGGGATGAGACATCCAGGCAGAAGGACATGCTGTCATGGCTCCCTGTGGTGAGAAAACATATGCCCAAAAGTACTCCTGTCCATATATTTTTGGTCGTTAGTGTACATACAGAAGATCATCAACATATCCCCGGTGTTTCTGTTTTACCGGGTATAGCCAGGTTCCACAGCGGGACGTCCAGCAGCTCCTCGGGCAGAAGGGACATCCAGTCCGGGTTCCGCTTTTCGTCTTCCATGTTCTTCACCGGAAATATTTAGCAGTTTTATTCCTTCTCTATTCAGCTAAATATTTACTGTTTTCATTGCGAAAGTCTAGCCTCTCTTCCTTGTTTTGTAATACGAAACCCGTTTGTTTACAAGCTTTTCCGGATGTCAAAGAAACATCTGTTAAACTAGCACTTCCTGCTACAACCTTCAAAATAAAACCGGAAATGGACCGCGGCGGAAGTTCGTTTTCGAAAAAATAAAATAATACAAAATATTTGTGTTCTTATTTTGCCAGCCTAAACTACTATTTCAATTCTAAATTATAGTTAGGCTTGGACCCAAGCTTCATATTAAGATACCTTTAATTTAAATACAGAAGTGAAATATGTTTATACATTTTTATAACACATTGATTTTAAGGTAAAATAAGTAGCTGTCATTTAGCACCACAATCTGGCGAGCAATGCAACAGATGGAGATGTTTTTTAAATCTTTCCTTTTTCCATTAAATCTTTAACTCGACAGGCAGCACACTAGCTCTGCCTCCTTCTAAATACAGCCCAATTAATGTCAAAACCCAAGGAAGACAAGGCTGTAAAATAAAAGCAAAGCTACATTTCATGCCATTACAGCTTTAAATTGCTGTTATTTACTTATACCTGACATTATAGATGACCTATAGTTTTGTTTGTCAGTTTACTGTAAAAAAAATCAAGTAGATAATGGAAGAATTGCAAATAGGAACATTTGATGAACTGCTTTCCTTGGAAAAGCATTTATCTCATTACCTAATCCTGACTATGTCCTGACTTTTCCTTTTCACAATCCTGTATTTCAATTCAGCAGTGTTTTTTTCTTCAGGCTGTGGTACATTGGGTTAATTTGGCAAATAGCTTAATGAGATGTTTACATGATCTGTACATGTCACAGTGCTTTCTGAGTAAGAGCTCGTGTTTCTTTTACTTAATTCTGAAGTGGCCCTTTTTCCAGAGTACAGGGGTACAAACAAACATGACCCATCAGAAAATGTAATTCTTCAAGAACTATTTAAATGTCAACTGCAGCACATACCGACACTCATTGGAGTCACACATGGACAGATTATTCCGTATTTTTCACTGCAGAAATTAGGCTGAGGACTAACACGTGGCTGCAGTTTAGCTCTGACGTGACCCGCTGTTTCTTTGAACCATTAAAACAAACAAAGACGTCATGTACATTTAGAAACTATTGTATAATGTGGATTTTTTTAGTTTTATATAATTTATCTATTCTAATTCTCATTAGAGGTTTTATTTTGAAAGTTGCAAAAATAGATACAATCGCAGCACCATTAATACTTCAGGGACAGAATGGTGAAATTAATCATCATTGAATTAAATGTAATCAAATCAAGAGATCGAGGTCCCTTTTTATATGAAATGCTTATTTGATTTGTTATGATCTCAACTGTCAAAATGAACATAAATCCAGATCAACGGGAACTATTTGGTTTTCTTCTCTTCGACTGCTTGGGTCACAAGAAAGTTTATTCTGATGCTGACATAAGTTCTGTTTTCCTGCCGCTTTGACGTAATAAAAACCCTGTGAAATGAATTTGTAGATATATGTAGATAATGCAGACATTCATATTTTCACACATATTCATATTTTACAAGTTGTGTCCTGTATGAGTGATTGCATGCTCAAAAGTTCCCACATTTCAAGGCAGGGGTTTGTTGGGATTTTCTGCATTTTGGCTTTAATATATAGCCGTCTAAATATAATCTGGCCTGCCCACTCTGGTCACGCTACCTCAGCTTCCTGCCCCAGTGTGAGTCAAATTTAACCCTAATTTTAAAAGGCAGATGCACGACAGCGCTCAGAAGACACCTCTGGGCTCAGTCTGCACCCGGCTCTTCCTCTGACAGGTAAGACTTCTTTCTTCACCTTCTTGTCTCGTCTTTGACCCAATGTTTCTTTGCACTTTCATCATGTCTTCCTTCTTTTCTCTGTTAGTTACTTTTGTGGTATTTTTTATCAGGTATTAGGATTTCTGCTTTAAAACTATATCTTAAAATTACATCAAGTTGTTTCAGATGGAGCGATACACATTAAAAATAGAGGCATAAGGCTTCTAGATGGATGACAGGAGAAGCAAGTTAAGCAAAGTATTACAGGAGGTTTATGTTCAGGATCATTAAGAGGTGTATTAGGGTTTTCAGAAGTAATAGAGAGTACGGAGGATTCAGAAAGGGGTGTTCTGTGTTTGTAGAAGAGGTATTTTCAGGGGAGTATATGAGGGGTTTTAGGGGGTTTTATTTAAATAAAATCCACATATGTATAATGAGCATAGTCCAGGTTTTGTGGAAGCTTATTTGGAGGTCTTTCAAAAAGAGGATGAAGAGTCATTCCTTAATTAAATACTATATTTGTCAAGAATTAAAAAGTGTTATAGTGGTCACAGAAATATTAGATTGAAAAACTATTGAGATGAAAGTTATTCGAAAGCTATCAATGAATAAAATCACTTAACGACTTCATGACAAATGTAAAAAAGTCAGACTGCTCTTCATCTAATCAATTATCCAATCAAAAGCAGCCTTTGTGTTTTGGCTGCACCCTTTATTAAATTACTTAAATTCTGGGGAAGGACACAGAACTGTTTTCCTCCCGTTAATGCCAGAGCTCTACCGTCGCTATCCTGAAATCAACTTCCTGTTTGTTGTCTGTGAGGCTGCTTCAGACAGCCAATCAGTGACAAGACATTGGTAATAATAACTAGGAGACATGTATTGATGATATCAAATGTGCACTCATGACCTAAAGGAGCATGATCATCTTCCAGTTGGATTTCCTCCAACAATTGACTTTCAGAGGCTGCATAAGATTTTATGCAACAATCTTTCTTACAAAAAATCTGCTTCCTCTTCAATATTTAAACCTCTAATGATGCTATTTGCCGATTAATGGCTCTCAAAATCATCTTCCAGCAGAATGAAAGTTTTTAAAGTCTGCAGTAGATGATGATGCAAGCATTTCTTTCATTTCTTCTTCTTGTATGTTGTGTTTCTTTTGAGTTTTTTCTGCTGCTCCTTTACTTTGTCAGTGTTTTTCCCCTTTTACCTTTTCTCCTCATTGCTTTGCCCCTCTTCCACCTAATTGTTTTTGCTCTTACTCATGATTTCAACTTATTCAATTTTCTCTGGGGAATTTAGAGCAAATTAAGACCTCTTAAGATTTGTCTGTTTTGGAGCAAGTAAACCAAATTTGAAAGTCACATTGTGTCCATTAATGAAGTGTGTGTACAATTGGGGGACTGTTTGTGATCAATTAAGTTTATTTTTACCTGGTACGGGGTCATGAAGGCATGATGTTTAATTTATCGTATTATATGTCAACTCATTTACAGAAATCCAATCCAAGTTTTAAAGTTTAGTTGGTTTATCTTGGCTGCAATTGCATCACATTGAGGACTGTTCTGAAAAGTCTTTGTATTGTATCTTTTAGGACAGAAGACTCAGAGAGCAGATTCAGTCACAATGGCTGAGCGCTACGACTGTACAGAGTGTACAAAGTCTCTTTACGGGCAGAAGTACCTCCTGAAGGACTACAAGCCGTTCTGTGTGAAGTGCTTCGAGGATCTTTTCTCCACCAACTGTGAAGTGTGCCAGAAGCTCATCAGCTGCACCAGCAAGGTCAAATCATTCTTTACCCAGTCACTCTTTAACTTTCCTCACCCATATTTTACCATTCATGTCACCCAACACCAAACATACATTGCATATCAACCAGCATGAAGGCTTGAACAGAGGTGGTGCTCCTCAGTTTGCAAAGCTGTCCCTGTTTTGGTCTCATGTCTCGGTGTTTGAGGGTGAAGTTTTACTGATGTTTTAACTTAACAGTTGTTAAAATGTTTCCATCGAGCAGAAAAAAAAGCAAATGCAGAAACACAACAGTCTCCCTCTGATTTCGAACTAAACCAAACGCTCTCTCCTTTCGTCGACTCTGCAGGATCTGTCATACAAGGGCCGCCACTGGCACAGCGACTGCTTCCTCTGCTTCAAGTGCGACCGATCTCTGGTGGATCGGCCTTTTGCCACCAAGGATGACATGCCGTTGTGCATCGAGTGCTACAGCAGCGAGTACTCTTCCAAGTGCCATGCGTGCCTGAAGACCATCATGCCAGGTGAGGAGGCCTTTCGGATTTTCTCTCAGGGTTCTTTAGTAGCCTTTGAATTTCACTGTGCACTCACTTTACAGAGCTCACATGACATCAGCAAATTGCAAATTGTAATTGGTTGAGGCTGATCCGAATGTCAGTACAAGGTCCTACTGTACATTGTCCTTCTCCCTCCCTCCCACCAGGCTCCAAAAAGATGGAGCATAAGGGCAACAGTTGGCATGAGAATTGCTTCACCTGTAACCGTTGCCAGCAGCCCATTGGCAGCAGGAGCTTCATCCAGAAGGACGCCAACAACTACTGCCTGGCCTGCTATGAGAAGCAGTTTGCCATGCAGTGCATCCACTGCAAGAAGGTAAAACTACACACAGTGAGCCACTTCCACTTCCACTGTATTTGTGTTTTGTAGTCGTCTCTTGCTGCTATCAATTTGTATTTTCACCTTACGTTCTGTGCTTACTGGGTTGAAGGTTTGAACCTGGATGTCCAAATCACTAGTGCAGTTATGAGAAGAAGCAACAAACAGCATAAATGACACAAATTAAACAGTTTGAAGCTATACATTCATGCATAGCTCTGAAAACACAGAATTTCTTCGTCAAAAACGTATCAAAAGCATTTTTAGACGTCTCAATAGCACTCAGTCTAAGTATACTTTAATCAATAGGTATTAACACTACATGACACAAATCTTTCAGCCCGTCACCACTGGAGGAGTGAACTACCGTGACCAGCCGTGGCATAAGGAGTGCTTTGTTTGCCTCGGCTGCAAGCAGCAGCTGGCCGGCCAGAGGTTCACCTCTCGGGACGACTTCGCCTACTGCCTGGACTGCTTCTGCAACCTGTTTGCCAAGAAATGTGTCTCCTGCACCACCCCGATCAGTGGTAAAGTTTGACCCTGCACTTGTGTCAGGAGTGTTTAATGAAAAATGCAGGAACATTCTCTCTCATCACTAAATGTAAAGTGAAATCACAACATTTCACTAGCCTGTACTGATAAAACCAAGGTAAAATCTCATTACATTAGCATTCTCACGTGAACTACATATAGACAGAAGTAACCACAGCCTCTGTGTATCCAATCACCATCAATTACAGGATTATTACATTACTCATGGCTCCTCTTTGTTGCTTAACTCTCAGGTCTCGGAGGCAGCAAGTACATCTCTTTTGAGCAGCGGCAGTGGCACAACGACTGCTTCAACTGCAAAAAGTGCTGTGTGTCTCTGGTGGGTCGAGGTTTCCTGACGTGCAAAGAGGACATCCTCTGCCCCGACTGCGTCAAAGACTTCTGAGTGATCGCCGAGCCCAAGCTCCAATCAGAGAGCATTGGCAGTATTCTCCTAACCTATCATTTATTGATTTCTCACACATTAACCCGAGGTTTTTACTGCATGTGCTGACGACCCTGTTTAATATAAATGAGTATCCAAACATTCCTGTTTGAAAAGCAATGTCAACAATCCTAAAGAATGTTGAAAATAACACTTTTGATAGCTATATAAGAGCATATTTAGAGCATGTTAAGTGATTGTTCTTCACAGAGTTAGTATAATACTACTATATAATGCTACTAATACTGTTTATTTTAATTACAAACATTCTGTTTAATGGAATTACATCTATCAAGCATAATAAAGATTCTTTGGATTTGATGAATGCTTATTGGTCAGTAATGCAGCTTGTCATGGAAACAATATAACAATATGAGACATGTTGAGATAGTGCTAATAAAATATTTTAATCATTACATTTGCTGTTGTAACCGTTAAAATGTTAACACAGTTTTTGGTCCATAATGTCCTCTGAAAGGACAAAGATCGTCTCTGTATGTAGTAACAACATGAATATCAAGACAAGCTCTCACTCTGTCCTATTTGTAAGATCCGGTTTGATGTACAATCCTCGTGCGGATGACGAACAATAACTTCACAGCCTACAAAACTACGTCAGCCTTTTGTTGAATATACACGATCTTTGTTTAGCGTACCGGAAGTCGGCAGCAGGTGCCACCGGAAGTGTGTGTGGTCTAGCCTTTTACCGACAGAAAGGGAGGGAGCTAACGGCGTATAATTGCAACAAGCAAAGCAAAAAAGAAAAACAGCATATAATGTAAGTAGTGTGGCTGATTTTCTGCGTGCCTTAATGCCAGTTGCATCCGTAAAAACTAGCATTTTTGCAGAGATAAGTAAGGTTAGCGGTGGGAAGCCACTGCGGCAACTAGCTAGGCGGCTAACGAAATTAGCATGGCTTTGTTAGCTAACATGCTAAATTAAACTATTCCATTCATAAAAATGATGCGTGTTGTACGTCCCTAAATATTGTATGTTTTTATATACAGACAATACACTGTCTGTACGGTCAAACGAAACATTTTACGCCCGCTTGCAAGTGTGCATCCTCTGCAAAGTGGACTCACTTTTGAATTAAATACATTTTTTTATTGATATATATATACTTAAGTGTAATTGGCGGTAGGTGTAATTATTGTAATATGCATTGTTTCACATGCAAACATAAGGGTTATTTCTCAATCATTTTAACGTCATTGACGTCGCAGACGGGCCGCTCTGGTAACGTTATGGGAAGCAGAAGGCCAGGCTGCATTAGAAAAATCGATGATTTAAGATGGTTTTGCTATTAGTTAACAGTACAAACTTCTTTTTTTTTAATGACTTGCTGTATTTTTGCTATGTTTTGTCTTTTGGTATGTTCGGCCCACATACTATTGAAAATTAAATAATATTAAAAAAAAGAAAATCTCAATTTCTCTTAATGGGTTTAGGCCACTGTCCCTGTCCGTCCATTTTGGTGGAAGATGAGTAAGGAAAAAATGCACAAGACATCTGTTGTGTGGTAGAAATAGTTTGTGCAACAAGTAGTGCTTTGAGTTGAGATTTTTAAAAAAGAAACCACAGTCACTAATTTAGATCTAAAGTCATATTTTATGTTTACTAACCAGTGAGGTTGCCTTGAATTCATGTTGTGTTTCATTAACAGACTATAAAGAATCAGATTGTGAAATGTCTACGACTGAAATGAGTGCTGCAGTACCCAACCATCGAAAGACCAAGCCCGGTGGTAAGACATGCAAAGTGTTTCCTGGCTCCATCACCTGTAACTCTAAAACATTCAACAATTCTTAAGAGCAATGCAACTGAAACACAGTATGTGTTTCCCTAAAACGTGCAGTGCATCATGGCTGTATATTGCTTTGCATTAATTAGCGGGAGCAAAGCAAACGGGTGGAGCCTAATTCTCAGGTAGTTGCAGGTACGAAGACCGGGGTTTTGGCCAGCGGTGGTGCGTCTGGACCGACCTCCCAGATCCCGGGTCTGTCCCAGACTGCTGACGAAACCTCTCCGGTGGAGAGGAACAGCGGGAGGCGGGTTGGGATCTTTGCGTCAGACTCCGAGTATGTCAAGCTCGCAAAGGGAGGGGGCCACAAAGGTAAAGGTTTGACTTTAAAATGTGCTGGTTTACGGTGTCATTTGTAATAAGGCTGTTCAGATCCTCATGACTGGAAAGCTAACGACATTTATTTAATGGGTGTCGACACTCTTTGAAATGCAAATCCTGAAACGCCAGCATAAAATAACACACGTTCTGTCTAAAACACTGAGTTTAAACTTGCTTTGTAGTAGAGTAATTGTAAAGGCTATTAGCTGACTAGACTGGGTTAGGGTTCATAATTGCTGGCAGTGTTTAATTTCCAGCATTGTGTCCCCCCCCTGCAGGGCTGCTGAGTCATGATGCTGATGCCGATGACCAACCCATGCAGGCCTACAATCCGCCCAACTGGTATGGAGATGAGTCAAAGGGGTGAGAGCACAAATGAGCGAAGAGATGATGGGTTTGTGTGCGTTTCCCAACCCATATTTTTTTTTAAACCTGGAGCCTAAAAACAATATTGTTTATGGTAAATATGAAAGCAAAAATCTTCCTCTGGGTTTGACTTTAATCAAAGAGAATCTGATGAAGTATTTCTATCAGCCGACTGGGTTTTTAAGATGAAACGCAACATTTCTAAATGCTCCTCGGGCCTCCCGAGAGCCGTATGAAGCGCTCACCGAGCGTTCGGGCCACAGCCAACATGTCCCAGAATGTGATCGGCAGTAACTTCACATCGTATGTCACCGTGGTTTTGTGCTTACAGCGGAAGCAAACCAACGTCTCCCGACAGCGTGATGAAGGCTGCTCGCCTTCTGGCTGCACCGTTTGGGACTGATAACAGTTCGTCCTGGGAAAGAGATGATATAATTTCCCCTGATAAAGAGGTGAATGGACCAGACTAGTCACCCCCAAACATTTATACCGTGTCGATGTCTTCCATCCTTTTTTTAATTTAATTTATTTGACATTTTTTACCACCACCTTTCCCCCTTTTTTCACCTAATTTTGCTCCATCGTCGCATTTGCAGTTTGGTTCAAATTCATTTGGGTTTCATTTGCTGCCCGTGCTTTGGCTGTGTGGTAGCTTTGTGGAAATATTTCTAAAAGGTTTCAGGTAAGTACAGAGTGATGTATTGAAAGGATAAAATATACTTGGTGTGTGTTTTAAAAATGTGTCTTTGTAGTGTTATCAAGGTTTCAGCTAGAGAGAATAGCCCTGTTTCTTTTGATGTGTGTGTGTGTGTGTGTATATCTCTCTCTCTCTCACTCACTCACTCACTCACACACACACACACACACACATTTATAGGACAGTGTTCATATTGAAGTACAATTTGGTAGTTTTACACAAGGTACGTGTAGGAGAATGGCTTGAGCGAAATAAGTGAATATGAAATATTTGCTGTTGGGATAAGGCTGTTTTCTGTTCATGCCAGTTCCCTTAATCCTTTTCCATCGCATGATAAATTGCATCCTCCATCACTCCATCCTTCGCTCTGTCACCACGATGTGTTCAACTTGCTCGTCAGCTTGTATATTTGTCAATAAAGTGAATCTGTGTAGAACTGCCCACATTTATTAGCCTAAAGCGGCTGCTACATTCAGCTTGTAACTGCCGTTAAGTGCTTCACAAATAAGCATAGATCTGGGTAACTTTTCCATCCCACAGATGTCTCCTGATGGAGTTGCCAATGAGATGGAAGGTCTGTCCATGACCAACAAATACAAGAGAACGTGAGTATGAATCTTTATTGTGAGACTCCAGTTTATTTTTCTCGGCATCATGGACGTTCTAATGACGTCTCTCCTTCGCCTTCAGGTGTTATGAGAAGAAGGCTGTCCCGGTCAGCATGTCCAAGCTGCTGAGTCATGGCTATGTTGACAAGAAGAAGTCTCCCAATGACGACGATGATACTTCAAGTACGATATTGTTTTCTTTTGGGGTTTATGAAGTAAGAACTGCGGGGAAGTGTTTTAGTAAGAGCGAGGGTTTTTCAGTCTGTTGGCCTCGGATGCTGACGTTGGCCTCGGATGCTGACGTTGGCCTCGGATGCTGACGTTGGCCTCGGATGCTGACGTTGGCCTCGGATGCTGACGTTTGCTTTGCTCTCCAGGTGTGACCTCAGAACAGACCAGCACCATCATGACGGAGGATGTGGAAGACCTGGAGTAGTGCGCTGACGTTCTGGTTTTGAGGGAAAGGGGGTTCGTTCTAACACTGGTTCGTGGTTCCTACAAATCTACGAACACACTACTCCGAACCCCCCTCGGATTCACTCGCATTTATTGTACATCCACTGACTGTTAGGTTTTGTACTCATGTTTATGCAAAGGTACTGTCCTCTATTTATTTGCTTTCATTTGTAAAAAGAGTTCACGCAGATTTTGTTGTGTTGTTGGTGCTCGCAGTGTTTTTTTTAATTTCTGTATTGACGTTCCTCGATTTGAAAGACGAGTTGTGCTAAGGGCAGGAAACTAACTGATTTTGGGTCCAAAGAAGCTGGTTGAGTGAGAAATCAGTTTGATTTTGAACCCAAAGTGGAGCTAAAGCTTAAATTCAACTGGTGTCTGGTGTTAGTTTCCCTCCCTGGTTGTATGAAGATCGAGTTAGTGAATTTAAAGTGTTTGTGCTCATGAAATGTGGTTCCAGTGACGTGAATTATTATTTGTTTGGATCAAGGGCTCCTGCTCTCTGAAGGGATGTTGGAGGTTTGTGTGTTTTCCGGCTGCGGGGTGGAAACGATCATTGGTTGAGACGGCCTCCCTGCAGCTGTGACCACATGCCAAAATGCATTCTGATAGTTTGTGTGGCTAAACGGGGCCAAAGATGATTTCGTTAGGTTGCTGCTCTGCAAAAGGTTGCCCTCCTCTACTACTCGCCCACAAATCTGTTGTTTTTGAGATCTAACATCGAGAAACGTGCGTCGTTTGATTGTGCAAGCTGCATTTTTATGCTGCTTTTCGTCCAAGAAGAAAAATACCTCATGTTTAACGAAATCTAAAGTTAGTTTCCAGAAGTTTTGATGCTATCGGGAGCTGCAAGTTCAATTTCTTCATTATTAGGAAGCTCAACAGTAAATAAACACTGCCAAGTGTTGTATGTTAGAAACTTGCTCGTGATAGAACTAAATGAGGTCTATTCTGTATGTTTAAGCCCTCCACTGTTTATGTTATTGCGTTCCCATTCAGCCTTATAAACCCAACACTCATGCAACAACAGATAAAGTGTTCTGGGAAATATAGGGGCCACCTTCAGCAAAATGCCGAGCTGAAAGTCAAGTCCAGCGTAATTCCCTGTGAAGATTAAGGCGGACGAGTTTTACAAAGTGAGTTCTCAATATGCCAACCAAGCAGTTAGTCCCTGCTCATGCAGTGTGTGTTTTAATTTGTAGACATCAGTAGGAGAAGTTAGTGTTAGTGCACAGCCTGATCACAACAAACCCTCCATCTCACCGCCACTTTGTCCGTTTGATAACTTCAAACCTGGAAAGGCATTTGCTGCAGGTCGATGGATATTCTCTCTTCTGTCGTCTGTCAATCAGAGACTTCTGCGTATTTATTCTTTCAAATCTTTACATTTTACTCGGTAACATAAATTTATTACGAAAGTTAATTTCATTTGTAGCAAACACTGTCTGTGTTGCTCCTCGTTACATAATGTGCAAATATTGATTTTGCCGACAACTTAATTAAGCTTAATTGGTGAATACATCCATCCATTTTCTGCTGCGTATAAGCGTCCAGTTTGCATTCATTTAATTGATTATGTCTCTACGAGTTACTGTTATATTCTGCTGGAAAGTACTGGAAAAAATGTGATTAGACAGCTTTCAAGGCCACATGGGCCCTACTGGTTTCCTCTGTACTTTGACACCTGATCCAGTATGAAACCGGTTTGAAATTCCACTCATGTGGCACTAATAAGGTCTTTCATACCCTTTTGTTTTTCAAAAACAAGTTGCTTTATTTGCCTTAAATCAAGTTAAGTGTAGGAGTCTTTTGTTTAGGTGCAGACTGACGATAGGAAAGCTTCATGGACGGAGGAGACGGGAAGTGACTCCACCTCTTTGTCCTCGGCTTGAAGTAGTTTGACTGTCAGGATATCTCAAAATTGAATTTGTTTTTATTTGATAGACAGTTCAGCTTTGTGTCATTTAACGGTGTACTTTTCTTTTTAATAGCCGTGACCGTGAACCTAACGGTGACAGTAAAATCCTAATCCTACAGGGACATTTGTCAGGCGGAGAAAAATCTCTTAAAAATGAAAAGGATAGGAATAATTTATTTGGGTGTTAACAGCAAGGTTTAAGCTCCGAGTTTGCACTCGTAAATCCAACACATTCATCACCTGCGTCTCTAAAGTGATGCCGCAGTAGCAGACTGTCATTTGAAACAAACTTGCTGAAAAACTGACAAGAGACGTGTCATGTTCAACACTGCTGTCATGTTCAACACTGCTGTCCCGCTTAGGGCCGTCACAGCAGTGATGCATCATCGATCTGTATATGGACGCTGGGTTTTATTTTGCAGTAGAAGGAATGACAAATGTATGTTTCTGATATTGTTTGCTTTGAAGAACAGGTTTATTTTTCATGAACTGTTTGCTGTCTGTAAATGGTTCAATTTTAAATGCAAATGTACCAGAAGAGACTGAAGAAGGCAGCTTTTAAACAGAAGATCCCTCACGTGTTTGAAGACACAACTCAATGTAAGACCCCGCTAATCTTGATGACAGCACACAGACTCTTAATTATCATTTCAATAAATGGGCATGTGCATGTACTCGTCTACTGTTTTTCTTTAACCAGACGTCACATTTCAGGAAGACGGGAGTCCACCTGTACTCAAGGATTCATTTATTAGATTTTCGAGGTGGAAGATCGCTGTGACCTCACTTAACACGTTTGAATTGTCTCACACTGATATTTATTGTCATATGGTTGATTTTAGGCTATAACCTGCAGGGACAGCAAATATGCAAATTAGCTTAGCAACCTCTGTTGCTCTTATAGTGATGTGCTGTTCCTGCCACAATAAAATAATATTCAGAGTTTGGCTGAAAATGACATAACGTATCTAATATCTTGACCTAATACCAAAAACATAATGCAGTTTTAATAATACTTTATCTAATATCGGTGTTTATACACAATGCAGCTCAAAGTGCTTTACAAACCCAAAAATGCAAAAACAGGAAGAATGCAAAATACAATGTATCATGATGTTAATTAGTCTTTTCCGTTATGTGCGTCCATGCATTGGATTGCATCATTTACAATGACGCACTTCATACACTTTTACTCGTTAACCATCCTTTGTGAGTCCCATAAGGACCAGTCAGGCCTACAGCACTTGCGTAAAGGAGAGAACACACGTGCACGCACACACGCACGGTGTCCGCTGCAGGCTGCATCCCTCCTCTCTCCAGCAGCGCTGCATCGCACTTGTGCAACACGGGCTTTCTGCAGCCGCAACACCATCAGCCACGCGTGGAACGGCGCATCGGCTCCCGGATCGATTCCCGTATCGGAAACCGATCCACAGCCGCATGGTGACGTCACGCCGCTGATCGGTAATAGTTGCTGGGCGGGTTGGTGGGCGGGTGACTGGGTACCGCGCGGACGTCAGGGGCAGACGGGTGCATTGGAACCTCACACCGGATAAAAGGAAAGAAGAAGAAAAACAATACACTATATATTGCGCGAGGAGTGTGTGGACGCGGACGGGACTGGTTTGTTTTTGTTTATTTTGTCGTGACGGCGCGTGGGAAATGTAGTAGCTGTCACGGCCGCCTGCAGGAGGAGGATGGATGCGTAACAGGACGGATTGAGCCAGCTGTGGCCTGCTTCTAACAGCAACATCTGGCCGGTGAGTCGCACTGACAGCCGCAGCCGCTTGCCAGGCGGGCGGGCAAGCTCTGCTTGTGTGAAGCCAGGCACGGAAACGGAGAGGGAGGCTCGTCTTCAGTGCAGGCGCGCTCTCCGGTCCGGTGAGTCGGTGTGACCTCGTCCTTGGCCCACCGGATGGCGTTTGAGTGATTGATGTGCACGTTTGACAGAGAGGCTGCGTGTAGCATGTGATTAAAAAAAGGCTCATCGAGGATCGCTCTTATGTGGAGGAGAAAAAAATAAATCCTGAACGTGGCATGCTGTTAAATGCCTTCTGTGCAGCGTGCATGCTCACCTGCACATGCAATGCATAACCTTTTAAGGTAACACTACTGCTTTGAGGGGAAGTATACAATAACATGAGTCAGTGAGGGTTAAATCCCCACTGGAGATTAAAATAAGGGAAAGCATTATGATATTATTATTATGAATCACTACAGGGATTTGTACTATCGCTGCATAAAAAGCAACCACACTGTTAGTCCCCATTGAGGTATTGTAGGGAATATTATGGTTATGCCACGAGGTCACCATAAATCCACTGAGAGTCCCTGCAGGATTATTATAGCAGGTGAAACACAACGATCCCTGTAAACCTGCATGTTGACCCGCTCAGTGGCCCCCGGGGGTCATGACAGGGACTTTCTGTTGACTGTGTATGCTCCTTGTCCACATCCTAACCGGCTTGTAGTCCTTCTGCAGGGTCAGAGAGGGCGCCTCAGCAGCCAGCCTGCTCTGGACTATCGCGGGGAGGTGGAGGAGATGGAGGAGGGGGAAGGGCCCATGGCGGTCAGAGAGGGGCCGAGCGGTCACGGCCTCCTGCCGAACGCCAGCAGCACCACCACCAACCTCCTGGCTTCTGTCAAAGAGCAGGTAGGAGGCAGAAGATGCTGCAGTCACACCCTTGTTGTTGTGTGTGCTTTATTCTCTCACCACTACTAACAAATTCATTCACTTGTGATCTAGTTTTGTGGCTGATAGCCCTCCTTCTTTTTGTCTGGAGCTCATATCTGGACTAATGATCTTATCTACTCCAGGATGTAACCCATGTGTCCTGTTTTCGTTCGACTAAAATTGTCCGGAAACCTCACTGCACACACATACTCGTTTCATTTAAGGAAAATTTGTTTAATAATAACATAATTGATAGTTACAGTATTTAAAATAGTATTAATAAATAGCTGCTGTCTCTATCTCCAAATAGTGTACAGTAAGGCAACGGGCCCCTGAATACAGACATGTAAAAGGCCCCCAACCCACCTATGTAACAGCAGGACCCAGACTGAATGAGACACAAAACGTGGCACGTTGATTGTGGTCATTTTATGTCTCTTTGCAGTCACTTGCGTCTCTTTTGGCTCTTTGTGGTCATTTTGCGTCTCACCATGGTTGCTCTGCTCCTCCTTTCGGCTGTTTTGAATATCTTTGTGGTCATTTAGCATCTATTTATAGTCACTTCATACAGAGTTTCTGGTGCGTGGACCCTGGGCCTGGACCCAGTAGGCCTGTTCAGTGATCCATCCATGATACTGTCACCTTGTTCTGATTCTAGTAGGGGGGAGCACCACCCGTCTGGCCCCGCCCCTGCTCACGGGATAAATGAAGTCTGTGATTCACTCGAATTTACTGAGCAAATCCTGCGGATTATCTCCAGATGAGACTACATTATAATAGGTCTCCATGCTATGCTGAGCCTCCCGAATTTGCACCCCAAATTCTATTAAAACTCTCAATATTAATTTCCCAGGATTCCCATAATTCGGCACCCCAAAAAGGATGAAAGAAGTGTGAGGAAATACAAAACAATATAATAACATTCAATATTACTGTTCATCCTGTGAGAATAGGCCTTTATAAGAACTGACAGCGTGTTTTGTACCCGTTCCCTTTCACACATTTCAGTTACACTTTTGTCTGCTGCTTCTCTCTAAACGGACGCTCAAAATAGTCAACTCCAGTATTTGAACTTGTCGTTCCTCGCTATCGCTGGTCGGGCAATGTGCGAGTTTCACCAGTAGTCTCTGGTGAAATGATGTGAAATGTAATTAATGTGTCACTGACATATTTTCAGTGCTGAATGTTGATACGAAGTGACAGTCAGATCTGTTTCTCCTGCCATTGACTTTTTGACGCCCTTTGAAAAACATCAGAAGCGTGTTACATGTACAGAGACACGTTGCAGCTGCAGTGTGAACGCAGCCGCCGTCTGTCTCCGTCTGTCTCCGTCTCTCTCCGTCTGTCTCCTTTCCCCGCTGTTATTTTTATGCTGCTTCTGTCCCGTCAACATGGGAGCATGTCTGTTCTTTTGCTCTTAATTATGTCTGGACGGTGGCCATGTTCTCAACGCTGGGTGTGTGACTCTGAATCAGGCGCACTGCTATTTAAAGGCGTATGATGTCCAAGAAAAGAGAATCTGCTCTTACTTTTAATCTGCAATCTCTTTGGAGCTATCAGGGGAAAAAACGCCATCCTCAGATTGCTCTAAGTCTCAACTGATGTGGAGTTAAGGCTGCTTGGCTTCCTTCGTGTTGCTTTGGTTTTCCTTGAGCACAGCAGGAGCTGCTTCGTCACCCCTTGATCATACTTAATGCCTCAAAAGCTCTGCCTGCTGCTGGAAACTCACTCATTTCACACATGAGGATCCGTGACTGCTGCATCATTTCCCTGCACATGCATTGCCTTGCAGTGATGGAGATGCATGTGTTGTAGCTCTCGCCTCAATGATGAGAACATTCATTCATAGGTAGTATTCATAGAGAAGCTTAATTCATCACCAGATACAAGGCCTGATTTCTCTAATCAGACGGCGCATGTTGATAACAGGACGGCGAGAAATGGATGAACAGCTAACAACGTACAGCATGATTGCAATTGTTTTACTTACAAGCTGCGAACAGAAAATATAATCAAGCAGCTTTACCTTTCTCTGTGTTGAGACGCAAGCGGCAGCGCTGCTCAAGCGTCAAATCTTCCGCCTGCAGTTCCGCCACAGAAATGTCAAATTAGACATGCTGAATGGAGCACATCACTTTCGGCCTGCCATTGTGCTCGGGCCCTGACGCTTTCCCACTTTGCTCTCATTTAGCCCATTAAAAGTGGGAGAGTGAGAGACGCGAGCAGGGAAATACCAGAGCTGGAGATATGTGGCGACTTGGAAACCTGAAACCTACGCAGTGACAGTGTGCAGTTTAATTGTGTCACGTCTTGAGGAAACACTGTGAGATTGATTAGATGTAGAGACAACAGCTCTCGATGTCAGACAACAGGACTTGTTTGTCTCCCGTGGCCGACAGCAGACTGTTGTTGTGCAGCTCCCAGGTGTAAGAGCAGGGTCCCTCTGAATGTGACGCATGGTGCTGCTGAAAAAGAACATGCAGGCTCAGCAAAACCCCTCCCAGGATAGAGAGGGGGGGGGGAGCACAATAAAACAACAACAACTGGGCCAAGTCAGCGCTCTCCACACTTGGATTGATTTCGGCTATTAGGGCCAGAAACACCACATGCGTCGGACTAGTAAATTTACCGAATGTCGATACGGATGATTGATGCTGTGTGGTCGCTTGTCCTGTAAGAGGTTCGCCTCTGCAGGGTCGGAAGGTTAAACCGACTCCGTCAATCCAGTTATGTCACCGCTGCCCGTCCCCTGACGATATCTGAGGCGCAAAACTGTTGCTGTTTGACATCCGCCCCGATTTGAATGCATGCTCGCTGACATATTTTCGGAAAAGAGAGAGAGAGAGAGAGAGCTCATGATGGTCTGTTGTTGCAGCCTTGTTGACTCAAGATCATGGACGCTCAAGGTTGCGTGTCATGTTAGCGGTCTGCAGCGAAGTCACTGTGGTGGAACAGCAAGCTGATTCCTCTTGTGGGAATCAAAGAGGAGAATCCACCCTCTGATAGTTTCAGATCGCATTAAGAGAGTTCTTTACTCTCTTAGTGAACCGAGTTTGCCTCCACCTGCCTCATCTATTTAGTGACTTCCCCCGGCTCCCAGAATGCCTTTTGACAGCCCTCTGAGAATGAGCACTACTTGTTGCTCTCCATTAAAAGTGGGCGTTTAGGGCTCATAAAGAGACATAGAGTGTTTTAATCCATCTATGGGTTACATGTGTAGGAGAAGAGAGCAAGAGAGATGGCAAAACAAAAGCAGGAAGCATGCTAATCAGGTCTATTGTGGGAGTAGTACTGTAACTGGTGTCTCTGCTTTTCCTCTGATGCTTTCTCTCTGTATGATTGTTGAGTGCCTCTGGAACGAACTAGTAAACCTACGTAATTAATGTTGTGGCTGCAAAGTTTTCTGCTTTGTCAGACGTGTCTCATTGACAGATATTCGTAAACTCCTTGCAGCAAAATCGACCTTGAAAATGTTAAGCTGCCTTTTTTATAAAGTCTTGAAGTGTGAATTCACGCTATAAGATGGCGATTTAAAGAGCAGAAATGTGTCGCAGCGGCGGAACTAGGCCGAACATTTCACGGATATCACAGATGCAGCCTGGATAAACCAAACTGCCGGGCTATGATTAGACACGGCAGGAAGAAATAAGACGCAGAGGTCTGTGGTTGGTGTCGCTTGATAAGAGAGAAACAGTTGGTGACAGCACACAATAAACCGTGGCGAATTGTCCGGTAGCCCCCCAGCTGGTACAAGACATCGCCTGGCATGGCTTTGCATCGACCTGGCAGGGCTGGCCGTGTTTCCAGACATCACGAGGTGACAGCCGCGGGGCCCCCGATGTGGCTCCGCTTGTCCCCCCGAGGCGTGCCGTGAACGTGGCGAGGCTGAAACAAGGAGGGCTGTGTGTTCCCGTCCTGTCTCCGTGCTGCTCTGGAGAGATGTAAGGAGATGTCCAGGCGGAGTGAGGCAGAGTCAGCAGTGATGCTGTGACAGTATGCAGCCCCGTGTTGTGTAAAGGGCTCACTGTTGTGTCCTTTAAAGTACTGGATGTGTCAAACTGCATCCAATCTTGAGGTGAACTCTTCCTTTTCCCACGTCAAATGCACCTCTCCTTTTTTAAAGTTAAATAAATGTATTGGGGGAAATCCTTTACATGGCTTGTACAATAAAAAAAGTATTTTTCCACAGTTGCACAACTAAATCAGCATTTTGCAATATTTTGGAGCAGTCGCTCAGAGCTGTGTCAGCCCTAAAAGCGGACAAACAGTTCTCCAATTAACTTGGAATAATCGCTGCAGAAAAATCAACACTCATTAACACTGCAAAATGAGCTGCGTGTAGCCAATTTCCTCACGGGGATCATTAAATTTTCATGCAGTCTGAGCTGAAGTAACAATGTATAGACGGCCCTCTGTCTATATATGTGCGGTACATGTGTTTAAGTGTCAGGTTATGTCTGAAAAATGAGTTTATGTGAGTACATTTTGATTCCAGACCAGCTTACTTTGTTTTTGCCGTCAGCTTTGTTCGCATGCAAACATTCTATAGTGGCTGAGACACGAGCAAATAACCAACTTGATGAAACCATTAACTAAATCACTGCACAGCATCTGACTACTGAGGCTGTCTGGGCTCTGTAGTCAGATGGCCAGAGCTTGACCCAAATACAAAAGAGCTTTTATCAAAAGACCTCGACAGATAAAAAGCTGCAAGTCTTTTGTACTTTTTAAAGGATTACCAATCGAAGGGCTTTTCACCCTACTGTACTCGTACAAAATGAGACATAGATTTTAGCATTGCAACACTGCAACACATTTATTTAGTCAGAGATGACACATAGATAAACAAGCATGCACTTGACCACTAACATTCACACTCATACACCTTAGACACAGCTTGGTGTTTGGCGTTTCTGAAGGATCTTCTTCAGGACACTGTGGATGCTGGTCACAAATATCCCATTTCCCTCTTTGGTGAAGTGCACTCCATCTGCCGCAAATATTTTCCAGTTGTTGTTTCTCAGGTGGGGATGTTCAATCACTTTGCCGTCACAGTTGCTAACAGCCTTTCTGATGCTATTGTTGACGATCTTCCTGTCAATATTCACCTTCCCTGGCTGTCCGTATCTCCACGCTTGACGCTCGTTGATACAGGAATATGCTATTTTCATTTGAGGAAACTTTGCGTGGAGCTGCATCAGGTCCTTTGTAATTCTGGATGCAAGTTCTTTGGCGGGCGACAACCCCAGATCGTTGCCACCGGCGTGGATCACCAAAATGTCAGGGGGACTTTGAGTTTTCAACTCGGCGTAAAAACTGGACAGGACGCCACTCCAGCGCAGTCCTCCTTTACCGAACCACTCAACTTTGGTATTGAGTCCGAAGTTCTCCCCGAAGTTCTGATACGCTGCTTCCTCCCCTCGTTGAACATAACTAGACCCGATGATCCAAATCTTAGGTCTTGTCTTAGAGTTCATGTCCACCTTTTTCTTAGGAGAGCTCTCAGAGGAGAGATCTGGGAAGGAGATCCTTGGGAATATTTTTCTGCCTTGGGAACAGTGACCAGAAGAGCTTTCTACCGGAGGTGTACCTTCCAGGATCTTCCTCTTCTTCATCACAGGGCAGGAGATCTCTGGGATCATTTCGATGTCTTGACAGATTTCTCCAAAGGTCTTTTTTAACAGAGGTGTGCCTTCCAGGATCCTCCTCTTCTTCATCACAGGGCAGGAGATCTCTGGGATCATTTTGATGTCTTGACAGATTTCTCCATACGGTCTTTTTAAACTAGGTGTATCTCTAGTAATCTTCCTCTTCTTCCTTTCGGGGGAAGTGCTGTCTGGGCTGCGTTTGCGTCTTCCTGAAACGTCAGCAAAAGCCCACTTTCTTTTTGCCAGAGCAATTGTAGCAAAAGGATGCTGCAACACTTGGCTGGATGTTATCCTCTGAGCAGGATCCAGAACTAAGTAGTCCAAAGTCTTGGAGGAGGGCTGGCTTTCTCTGACCACTTGAAAGTTCATGTTAGAAGATGCAATGAAGCTGGACTTCTCACACATTTAGTAATCAAACTAGTTTTTGAAAAGACAGTTAGAAGTGACAGACGGTCTTGACTTGTGGACTGATACAATGAAGCTTTAGAGTGTTGTCTGCGTTCTGTGTTCTGGAATGACATCATCATATTCCACGGAACTCTGGTGAGACAGATTATGCACTTGTGGTACAGTACTTGTGCTCCGAAGTATTTACCTTCACCTAAACGGTGTTAACGAATGTGCTCTCACCAAAGGCCAATACAAGTCCACCCTCTACAGTGTACTTTAACCCCCCTTTAAAGAGAGCTATTTTTGCCACCTTACATTTATTTAACATATATAATTCCTAAGTGCTTTTGAGATAATTTTACATAAAATAAAACACGGCTTAACTGTATATAAAGTAGTTAAAACTAGCTCCACCTGTAAAATGGTGATCTGTCATTGATGCATCAGCAATAAAATGTAGTAATGTTAAATATAATGACATTGCATAACTTACTTTTGATGCAAATACAACAAACGGATGTCACTAATGTACTTTTACTTACGTAGGACTCTGATTTGAGGACTTTTTCTTGTAATGGAGTATTTCTACATTGTGGAATTAGTACTTTTACTTAAGCAAAGGGTCTGAATACTTGTTTCCACCTCTGCTAAAAAGCAATGGCCTGTTAGCTTAACTTTGGTCCAAACTAAATGTTCCAAACTACAGGTGTGAAAGTGACCTTAAAACTAAAATCTATTGACAAACTGTGTCACAGTAAACACATCGACCTCATCGGACCTTTCACATTCCCTTTATTACCACACAACAAGGTTTCCTGGGTAGCGGTGTGTTTTCCAGCCGGGTGGTTTTATATTTAGACGTTATTTGCAGACAGCTAATTCTCCAGCGGACCTCCGTGATGACACCAGCTGTGGTTCCTGGAAGATTTATGAAGCGGCTGGGAAGGCTGCGTGTTATGTAACAGAATACAAATGAGGCAGTGCCGAAACTACCAGATACCAGACCACAGTTGGCAAACATCTGCTCTGCTTGTATTACCCTTGAGCAAGGCATTGGATCCCTCCCAGCTCTTGGGACTTTTTATAAGTAGGACGTGTTGTAGTGTCGTGGTGTTTGGGTTGTCAAAATTGCCAAAAGTTCTTTCTAATGGCCAAATTTCATGCATATTTTGAGATGTATATTACATTGTTTCTGTGCATAATCACATTTTTGATGAATCATGGAGGACGGAATGCAAAATGTGTCTTACATTTGATTTTAACTGCCATCAAAAGTCCGACAAACTTAAGTTGGAAAACTTGCGATATGTAATGGCAGAGAGCATTTTTTATGTTCAGTCTTCCTCTACAAACACAGAACTGGCACAATAATAGATGTAAGGTCAGAGTTGTCTTCCTGGAGGATCACAATCAACGAGTAAAACTTCCGTTTCTACTCTCTGCCGTAAATTGTGGCCTTAAAATCTACGTTTCATCATCCTCTGCTCGATCCTCTGTGCTTGGTGCTAAAATTCTTAAATGCGAGTTATTAAATTATCTGAACTGAAGGCCATTACAAGGTCCTGGACATCGTTTTAGTGTTTCTCTCAGCGAGCTCACAGTCAGTGAGAAATAGGTTTACATGTAATTCTAACTGGCATCAAACAGTTGTTAAAAAGGAGGCTTAAATTGCTGTCTCGGTGGATGTCGAGTTGTAATAATCACCGCCGTAAACGTCTTCCCACAGGAGCTTCAGTTTGAGCGGCTGACTCGGGAGCTGGAGGAGGAGCGGCAGATTGTCGCGAGCCAGCTGGAGAGGTGCATGCTGGGAGCTGAGTCGCCAGCGGGAGACAGTAGCAGGTAAGCATGACGTGTACATATGCCCTGCATTGAACAACAGATGTTGCTTCTTTATTTAAGTATTTTGCACCAAGAAATAGATCTCAGACTGAAATTGATCCCTTTTGTCCTTTGAGCACTTATTCACACTGATTTAGTCCCACTGGCCCTTCTCTGTAAAACTAAACTGCACTTAAGATGCAGTTAACTTTCTTAACGTCGTCTCAAAATACATCAGAAACATCCATTTGTGTTTTATGGATTACAGTTGGCTGTAAATCATGCCTGGTTGCAGGCGGCGCTGTCAAAACACATACAGTAATAGTGATCTTAGTCGTCTTCACGGGGAATGATGTTCAGATAGTCGACAGTCACATTGTGTTGTCACAACTTGCAAACATCAACCTTCTGATGCACAAAACACTGTATGCATGAAGAGGGACTTCAGTTTTGACCCTCTAAAAATGGCATATACAGTATATATATATATATATATATATATATATATATATATCTTTCTTCTTCTTCTTCCGGGACTGATTGAATGTAAAGTGTTCGGCCATGACTCTGATTTGATTTCCGTCTCTGTGCTTCCTCCTCTCCTCTATTTCCTCCACTTCTCTTCTGCTGAAGCTCATCTGAGAAGTCGTTTGCATGGAGGTCTGCAGGTACAGATTCCTCCCTTTTAACCTTTAAGGTTTTTTATTTTTGAAAGATACTTTGAAGAAGATAAGGTTACAGAAAGATGACAGCTTCCGATTTACAAACCACAAGGGATAATTTAAAGTGTTACTATCTTACACTGCAAACAAAAGCTCCCTAGAGCTTAAAATCAGATCAAATCTAATCATTTCGTCTCTAAATAAAGCACTTTCCCAGATGTAGGAAGACAATGCAGCCTCCAAAGGGCTGGAAATTGCCAGAATGCAGCGCCGGCCGGTGAAGCAAAACAAAACAATGTTTCCTCCAGAATATATGGGCTTTGAAATGGATCCATTTACTATGCTGTCACAGATCCCTCCACTCAGCTTCCTGGGTCATTCTTCACTGTCGGCTTTCCAATAAAACAAAAGCGCCGTTATATAAAATGCTGTGTGTTTTTGTGCCAAAGAATCGATACGTTTAATTTAAAATTCTGTACGATTTTAACTCGACGGTTGACGCCCCCGCAGGTGGAGAGTCGCAGGGCGGAGTCTTGGAGGCGTCTGGACGTCACCTGGAGGCGGAGGAGGGACTCTTCATGCCTGAACCGGACCGAGCCTCCCTGCATGACAGTGAGGGTCTGTTACATGTACAAACCACATGGTCTGAACAAAACTCTGAAGCTCATGAAAGCACAATCTTTTTCTTGAAGTCTGGTTGCCACCCACATCAACTTTGTCATTTTATGATGCAAAGTCGGAGAAATCTGTACCACAGATCCCTCTTGTAACTAACTCTCCAGTAGGAGGCTGATGTGCTTGTTTTTCTTGGCAGTTACTCAGATTTAGATACGAATGTAAGTAAAGTTGTGGTGGCGTTTTCAGATGAAAGCATCTATTCAGATCAGTTTAAATCACCCAAAACATGGAAGTCTGTCTCCACTCCGCTGTGTGAGTTTTATTCTTTACTTTTTTAAGAGTCCTGTCAGAAGAGCCTCACATATATTCACACCTGGGAGCTCTGCAGTGCAACCACAGCCTGTCGCTGTTGGACATTAGGCATCTTCAGTGGAGCGGATGACACCTCGGTCCATCAGGCTTCCTCCAAGCTCGTGTTAAACCACCAAAGATGGGGAGGCTCATACAGCTGCAGTCGGTGCAGCTGTGAGTTCTCATGTGTGCCGTTTTATCTGTTTTTTAAACAGATGACACAAAAGGAAGCAACTCATCTTTTTAATATTACTGTCAAAACTTTGCATGCATCCAAAAAAAGCCTGAAGCAAACTCTGAGAGATCTTTACAAAAGACTGTTCAACAGTCTTCTTACAATGTCATCAGCAAACGCTTGGCTTCTGAGTAGCTGTTGTAAATGTTAAAAACACATTTGCCTTTTGGTCTTTGTTATTTTTCCATACCGTTGGAGTGGTCTGATAAAAATATCCCTCACATGCTTCCTCTTCCTCGTCCTACAGGAGAAAGTAGGCCAGCGTTATTGGAGCTATACGCAGATTGTTCCAGGAGCAGCATAAAGGCTTAATGCAGATATCCGCATGTATTCATATGCATAATGCCTTTTAACAAGTTGAAAGCCAAAAGAGATAATATGCAAATCTGTAAACCTCAACTGACTGTGGCTGTGCCGGCTGGTTTTTGATCACAACTCAGACTGCTTTACCGTTTCACAAGAAGCACCGATTGGTAATAATGAAGACGCAGCGTCTTCGGTGTGTCCTCACCTTCTCTTCTCTCGTTCCTCTCAGGCTCAGGAGGCCACTCGGCCCACATGACCTCGTATTCAGACAGCGGCTACCAGGACAGCAGTGTTAGTTATTACAGCAACCAGAACGTGGTGCGTTCGGAGCCCCGGGCCTCGATATCGAGAAGCCCGAGAGCTGAGGGTCAAGCCTCTGGACAGGTAGGAGCTCACTTCTGACTTCTACGCTAATGTGGATGAGAAACCCTTTGACATGAAGCTCCGGCTCAGCCGCTTAGTTGAACCTTCTGTTGAGATTGTTTTCTACTCCTCACATGTTTCAGGTGTCACCTGAGATATTTGGTTGTTTCTCTGCTGTGAATAATACTCTTCATCCCCAGAGTAATGACAGCTGGTAGGGGCTCAATAATTACTGTCATGACTGATGAAGAACTTCAGCTAAAAAAGAAATTCAACTCAAACTATATCTTCAAATTGTCTCCAAAGGAATCATATTATCCTTTCATTGTGGCTAATAATTATATGCTATTTGCATGACAGCACGAAGCAGGAATGACAGATAATAGTGAGCTGATTTATTCCGAACCGAGCAGCCTCTCTGGATGCGCTTACATGTCTCGGCTCTTCATTTTCCTCCGAGGCGTTCGAGGCTGATGGATTAAGGCGACACAGATCGGCATCCAGTTGGCTGAGTCAGTAATTGAGGGACATTTTACATTTAGTAATAAGGAGGAAAGAAAAGTAAATGTTTGCCAACATAAATATGAAAAATTCTCTCAAATCTTCCCTGAAACGTAATTTATTTACGACTGGCAGAGCTCAGCCTTCACACTAATGAATTCATTCACGTTCACTTATTTGGAAAAATGAAAAAGATAATGATGCCCTTCATCAGATGCAAAGTGTCACATTACTGGTAACTGACAAGTATATTGACAGCGCAGTGTGCACAGTCCAATTTTTCAGAAAACATAAAGCAAAAGTGCTGCACACGACCACAAAACATGAATATGCAGGATGCAAAAAACAGCTCTTTATATCTTTTCTGGTGTATAAGAACTCCTAAAAAGCACTTTTTATCAATGACATCCTTCTTATTCTTCTAGATGATTATATATGCTGTAGTAAATACTACCTCTTAAATTGTTCCTTTAGATTCCTTTTAACATTGATTTTCTATTATGTATACTGCACAGTCATAACAGCAATCATTTAATGGTATTTACTCAAAGATATAGAAACAGATGCCTCCTTGTAACACAATATAGTTTGTATAATTGTTCTCCCATCTTCCTCTCAGGTGTCAGGCAGGGTGTTGCGGAGGATGGCCTCCCTCCCCTCCAGGAGCCAGTCTCCCGGCGGTGGCACCGCCGGCACCGTCTCGCCCTCCCGGATCTCCCTGCGAACATCCCAGGGCAGCAACTACGATTCCCCCATCCTGTCGGAGCCCAAACCTCTAGCCGCCGTGTTCCCCGGCACCTCCATGCCGCCCTCCTGCCCTTCGCCAAACTCCCCGACTGACGGCACGCAGGGTGGCCTGGTACTCGGAGGAGGAGGAGGTCTTGGTGGGCGTCTGGGCTCCACCCTGTCTCTGGTGGAGGGGAGGTGTTTGACGGGGTCACCGCTGCGTGCGGGCATGACGGCGGTGCCGCAGCACTACGGCTCCACGCTGCCCAGGCAGAGCCAGCCGCTGGCCTACGGAGCGGATCCATACGGGCTGTACCAGAGGAGCGCACTGCCCCGACCCGACAGCCTCATAGGTCAGTCCGACATCCACGTGCTCTCACGTTATTTACTACTAGTGATAAAACATTAGAATGTGCATTAATATCTACATCCTTTGTCTTAGACTGTGTTTTTTAATGGTGGTTTGATATTATATTACTCACGGACATAAAGGACTAATGAATGCAGATCTCGTGAGAGGTGCAGTGCAGTTAGAGAGGTCACTTTGTGCTCCGGAGGGGTCGCTCAAACCCAACCAGGTCGTAATCTGGGCCGGAAAATCTCCAGAAATCAGATTTACTGCAGAGTTTGGCTGCTGCAGTCGAAGACGGTTTGAATGTGTGTCCCCTTGTAAAGAAAAGCCACGCTCCACAGCCTCAACACCATCTCTCCTGTTGATTTAATAACCTTTCCTTTGTCCAGGGAAAGTTGACGGATTTAATATTGTAGCACACAAAACTTGCTCTGCAGAGTTTCCTGTATCTCTGTGCAGCAGTGAGAATCTTTAAATAAAGCTGCTTGTTGAACAAAATAACTTTCAGGCGAAGTGCAAGCTCGGCAGAGGATTTTATCTCGAACCAGGCTTAGGAAGCTCGTTTCATGCAGTTTTTAGTCAAATCATCTTTCGGCACTGGCAGATAATGCTGCTGTGTTTGATAACATTTCATTTGATGCATGCCAGTATGAAAATAAGGAATGTAATCTTTAAAGGGGAGGAGGACTTCCCTTTTACCAGGTAGATGTTTTGAACTAATCTTGTTGGGCGATTGTTCTGCTGCAGTCTGAAGGGAAACCAGACAAAGATCTACGGTATAAATGAGCACACGTCAGTGGATCACAGTGGCTTGTTGTGCAGAGCTTCCTCTAGTCTAGAGTTTCTCTCTCAGGCACCGCTGAGCAAGTGAAGTGTGGGAGAACAAACCATGTTAGTATCTATTGGTCTTCATATGAAGCAGTCGATCAGGAGGCAGCAGCTCATCGAAGTCCAGTTAGACAACATGAGTTTCCTCTAGAACCATAAACCATTTTACTTCATCTGGAATAAATGCATGCAGAAGCTAAATCAGATGTATATGATCCCAATAATAATACTACAGTATACAGTATACATGTGATAAGGCGGTTAATGTTCATGAAAGTCCTGTAATACTTGGACATGTCATGTAATATTGTGACTTTCTGATAATTACGCTAAAATACCTCATAATTACAAAGACCTCATTCCTACAAGGAAAGTCTTCATAATTATGTTAAGACCTCATAATTACATTTCAACCTTAATTATGAGAAAATAATTCATAATTACAGGAACATATCTTGTAATTATGAGAAGAGAGAATAGGTGTAAATAGATGTAGTTTCTGACAGTAAATTGAATATTTCTTTATAATAATTGGCAGATTATTTGACAGTAAAATTAATTGTAATTTGTCGTGCACTTAGTCTGAATACTTTTAGAATAGTGAGTCAAATACGTCTTTTTGTCAGTCGAGCTGTTGCAGATGTTTCCTGACAAGTCATGCTGTGTTTTCGGGAGATTTTATTTATTGGTCAGAATAACCATAAACAGTATGCAATGGAGGCAGAGTCGGGTCCTGATTTACTGCAGCTGCTCTTGTTTCTTTGTGACTGAACCCTGAGACTCCAGGTGAGTTGAGCTCAGCTCTCTCTGCAGCGCTTCACCGCCACAACTTCTACTTTAATACTCCAATGCAGCTTCAGACAATGCAGGTATGGGGAGTTTGTGAAGTCTGTTCTTTTGTTGTTATTGATGAATCTGTCAGTTAATAATTTGATGAATCAATAAATTGTCAGGTAGACCTGAAGATGTTCAACGTAAAGTGAGAGGAAACGGAGAAAAGCAGCAAATCCTCTAAAGGAAGAAGCAGGAAATGTTTAGCTCGATGATAAATGTAGTTGTTGCTCGGTCTAAATACAAATATATGAATTATTAATATATTGATATCAATAATAAAACTAACGAAATATCACCATTACACACAACCAATTAGAATAACATCTAACCAAACAAATGGAACAATTAACAGTAACAGATTAAATTAATAATACTCGGTGTGTTTGCACACTGATTTATTTGCTTATTTATCTTTAAATAACAACTTTAGTTCATTCTTAAGATCTATAAATACGTTTTTTATTGTAATGGAAATAATGTTTGTCACATTTACTCATTATTTAGAGTTGTTTTTTAGGCTTTTTTCAAGCAGTTTATTCTAACAAAGTAGTGAGAATGCTGAAGTTGCTCTGCATAATGCTTTTACAGTATAAGTATGATGATGATGATGATGATGAGAAGCTGATTGACTTTCTCTGACTGATTAAGACAGCTGAGCAGAGTCTGGCTGAGATTATCTCTGTGCTGTTCATTAAGTCTGGTGTTCAGACGCCTGTTTGAGGAGCACATTTCAAACCCAGACTAGCTTTGAACCAGATGCATTAAACATTGTAAAAAGACCTTTCTTCTGCGAAATGAGATCAGAAACATAAAACATCTATCGCAGCTCCTCCTCTCTCATTAACTGGCCTTTGACAACTTTCTCCACACACTTTGTTGTGTAGCATTTGGAGGATTTACGGTGTTAAAAGTGCTGCTGATGCTGCAGCAGCAACGCAGATTTATTCCTCCGTCCTGCCCGCTGTCACTTTCCTAAGCCGCTCCCACTGACCCATATAGGGGTGTTCCTATCACAAAGCCCTCGTGGAGCATCAGCCTGTGATTATCAGCTGACGGCACTGGAAGGCTTTTATTCTGCTGCCATCGTTTTCATAGGACGCTCGTCCATGTGTGCATCAGCGTGCGCGTGGACGTCGGCATATGCACCTTTTGTGTGGTGCTGTTGTGTTTGTGCATGTGTTGGAAAGGAAATGGATTTATTGTGTGTGGGAGGGCCGAGTCAATGAACTAAATAAAATGCCTGTGATTCTCTAGCTGGGTGATTTCCATCCTGCAGTGCTGCTAAGTGGCCTAATACGTCTCCTAAATCCTTATTCCCAGTTATCCCGCAGATCCAACATAATCCCAGATTACACGAGCGAGATAAGCAATAGATGGATATACGAGATTAGGTTATTACTGATCAGTGGCACTCGTAGCTTAGGTAGTGAAACCTGGTGAGCAGCCAGACGGAAGCTGCGAGATGATCCTTTTTTTGTGTGGACTTGGTTAAAAAAATTGCAACGTTACAGTGAAAGATAGATGTAATAGTGCAATGATATTCATGATATGTGGAGGGACTGCAGAGTAGCTGATTTGACAAAAATTACGATTTGCTATTTAGTTAAAAGTCGTGGTAAATGGTTTAATTTTGCAACTACGAGAATGCAAACTTGACCAAAACAACCTCAATGCAACGGTAAAGATATCCACTTCTATAGAGTTTATAGTGAATAACATCCAGTTAAAAAGCACTCGAGCTTTTGGTAGCTTAAGCATCCTCTAACTTGGAGGTCACAGTTTCTGTTGGTGTCCTTCGCTGCTGAGGGGCCCTTCAGAAGAAGAATAAACTGAGTTCCAGACTCAACAAGGCTGTGTCACAATAAGTGCACCTTCTTCATACTTTCCTCCACAGGAATATTCTTTGCGACTAAAGACCGTCTTATGGAAAGAGCGCTGCAGAAGCAAATAGCTCCTTCATCCTCAGCTCCAAGTGCAAATTGTGTGCTTCTTCTTGTTGGACTGATCCAGCGAGCTGCCCCCCCCCCTCGTGCCCTAAAGCCTCGTTATAATTGGAGCGCTCTTTGAACTGATCTGCTCTCAGATTGGAGGATGGAGAAACCCTCTGCTGCTTGTTTGACTTGCTGATGTCGACGCCTGCAGCAGACTCCGAGTCTTTATTATGCGTTTTATAAGCACAACAACGCCCGGGATGAGTCGGCGTTATGAAATCCACTGTTTTGGGACACTTTTGATTTGCATGGCCTCACCTACAGATGAACATATGAGTTATGTGTGAGCATGACGACAGACGGAGACTTTATTTGGCTCTCAGATATTACGCAGCTCATTTTGCGCACAGGGATTCTGGAGACAAACATTTTACAGTTCAACCTTCTCTTCTTCTTTTCCTTCTTCTCCTCTTTCTCCTTTTTTCTATATGAAATATGGTTAATTGAAGAGGTTTCCTTGCAAGAAGCCTTGTTTTGTTGTTTAAATGAACATAATTACAACAATATTGGCACAATAACCACAAAGAATCTACTAATTGAGATGAAAGCGCCTTCCTCGAAATGTCAGAAAAGCCAGATTGTTATCAATAGCTTCCAAATGATAATAGTTTTTTAAATAAAGTGAACTTGCCCATGTTTTTACTCGTGCACCTGCAGGGCTTCACAGCTCGTACGCCGGTCACTCGGGGCAGATGGATCCAGAGCTGAGGGCGGCGTTGTCTCCGGACTGCCTCATGACGCCCGTTTTCGATGAGCGCTCCTTCCACAGCCCGCTGTACCACAGCCCCACCCACGACCCCCAGGGCTCCCTCTACAGGACTACCACAGGTACTGCAGCAGGTCACTTCTAAACTAGATCATTCTGCTTATTAGAGCTTTTTTAAACATACAAACAGTCTTATGTGAACTGTAAAAACAGAATTCATTCCAAATAACGCTCATTAAATTACTCAAACAAGCTATTTTTTCACATCAGCGTCCCCCTCAGGTGCCCCGGTCCCCGGGTTGAGCAGCCGGACTCAGTTTCACATCTGCTTAGAAGATTATTTCTCTAAAAATCTGCGGAGGAAATCAGGGTTTACAGTCACAGGAACCGTTGTTATTATCGCTCCCCGAGGTCAGAACGTAATTAGGCTGAAACCTTTCATGTACTCTGCTGCTTCCTAATTGAAGCCTTTGCAGAATGATTTAAAGCTGAAAGCTCTGCGGAGTTTCATAGTGGAGCATCTAAGGAGCCATTTTAGTTTCGTTTAGATTTAAACAAGTTCGGCCTGTGAGACAGCCCGCTGCTTTAAATGCTTGTTTTCAGCATTTATGTAACACGATAACATTTTCTCTTTTCTGTGACCGTGGATGTATTTTTGATAAAAACCAAACCTTTTGTCCAAACCCTGCTCTGTTTGTTAAGTCTCCTCGCGTCCTTCCCTCAGGTATGGGGACCCTCCCTCGGACCACAAGCCAATGCGGCACGCTGCCGTACCAAAGAAGCAGCTACGGGCTGAGCACCGCAGCTCTGTACGTCGACTCCTACAGGGTCTCCGGCGAGCCCATTTTCTCCCACCGGCACTCTGGACTGGTGGACCGGGTGGCCACGCGCACGCCGTCCATCGAGAGCATCCACAAGGACCCCAGGTGCTCGCACACACACACACATTCAGACGTGTGTAAAGATACAGTATGCATGAGCAATCTTTTGCATGAATGCATTATCATCTTATGCAGTCATGTCTGCAAATATCACAGGAGACCAGGGTTTTTACTTATTCATTGATTAAATATAACCTGAATTAAATAGTAACTTTGTGTAATGTTAGACTGTGTTTTGTTCTGAGCTGCTTGTGAATGAACTCCGCTCTTCGTTTCCCCTCAGGGAGTTTGCTTGGCGTGACCCAGAGCTGCCGGAGGTCATCCACATGCTGCAGCATCACTTCCCCTCCGTCCAGGCCAACGCCGCCGCCTACCTGCAGCACCTGTGCTACGGAGACAACAGGGTGAAGGTGGAGGTAAGGAGACCGGGACGCGCTGGGCTGCCGTCTGAGTGAAAATAACTAGACCGACGTCACGGTCATGACTCTCTCCTCGGGTGGAGGAAGGTGCTGCCACTCCCTTCATGACCTCAGTGTTTATTTGCCTCAGACATCTCCTATTGTATCCCCGTCTCTAAGAGTTTATTCTCAGCTTACAGGGTTTGAAATTTGACTTGTTTTTGCTGCCAACGTCTGAGCCAAAGCGCCATCTGCTCCAATGAAACTTTAAGTAACGCCGGTGCCAAATGTGCCGCCGCTCGCTCTTCCCTGTGCTCTGTTTCCCGTGCAATAAATAACTCCATCACAAAGGCGGAGCTTCAAGCGAGAGCCACTTTAGTGCCGTTTTGGTTTGTTTGGTGATGAGCTTTTAATTAGCCTTTGGAGCGGCCTGGAAACGCGCCTGCTCATTTTTGCCAGAGACAAATGTTTCCAGTGACGGTTTGAACGCAGCATCGGAGAGGAACGAGGAGCGTCTGCTGCGCTCCTGGGACGGGTTTATTTCGAGATGACACGGGAAAGTTTTGAACATCCCACAGTGATGCTTCAGACAAAATATTTCAGAGAATCAGTGCTGCATGAAATGAGTGCAGGGTTTTTCTTTTAAAAGTTATTTGCATTGATTGAATTCCTACTTTCTTGTAAAGATTTTTGTAAAAGCATTATCAATATGCTTTAATAGCTCGAGCCATCATTTTTAAATCCATCGCTCCGATTGGTCCCTGGTCTGCAGGTTTGTCACCTGGGAGGGATCCAGCATCTGGTGGACCTGCTGGATCACAAGCTGACGGAGGTTCAGAAGAGCGCCTGTGGGGCCCTGAGGAACCTGGTGTACGGCAAGGCCACCGACAACAACAAGGTGGCACTGAGGAACTGCGGCGGCGTGCCGGCTCTGCTGCGCCTCCTCAGGAAAACAACCGACAACGAAGTCCGGGAGCTGGTCACTGGTACGACTCGTCGGCTTTAATTAAAGGAACTCTGTGGAGTTACAAAAGTTATGTTTCCATTCAGTTTCTCACCTAAAGGTGCTGTGTCATAGGACAAACATTTACGAAGGTTTTTAAAATGATTTTTAATTCTTTACATCCCTTCTGCACTTCTTTTCCATGGAGGCAAGGAAATACACTTTATTGGGAGATTGTTATAACTCAGATTAGAAAATGTTTTTAAAAGGCTGCACATCTGAGACAGCCTGCATCTATTAGCATCAAAGTATACAGTTCCAGGACATAAGTTACAGCAGTAGTTAATGATAAAAACAACAACAAGTGGCCTTCACCAAACCTCCCACCATGGTTTTATTTTAAATCCTAAAATAATAACCCAAAATCCAGCAGGTCAGATACAGAACGGGAGCGTCTAGCTGTCGACTAAATTCAGTTGAAAGCAGCATCCACATTGACAAAAACATTGAAATCCCGCTGTGATTGGCGTGGGCGTCCGCCTGCTTGTGAGGGCCGTTGGCTACCCGGCTCGCTGGCTGAGCGTCGGTCTGTGTCGCCGCCTGACTGGCTGGCAGTGTATTAATCTGTGTATCGGCTGTTCTGTGGGAGGTGAGAGCGGCAGCGGCTTAAACACTCAGAGCTCGGTGTTGACAGAACAGATCTCGGCACAGTCCTCGGGACAGATGCTAAGATAATGTGCTTTGGAAACAGGATGCTGCTGACAGTTCTGCAGCCCCCCCACACACACACACACACACACACACATACTGTTTAATACCAGGAGGAGAGAAGCTGTTAGACGCCTCACATTCTTGGGAAAGACACGGAGGAGAGTCTTCAGTTTGATATAAAGCTTTGGGAAAGTTTCTATTTTTACAGCTCAGGGCTGGTTGTCGTCTATTAAAGCAGTGCTTTAGTGTTCCCAAATCACTGCAGGTCTTTGTCTTCTTCACTTAAAATGTATCTACCATAAGTACACTACCTAATGTTAAGAAACATATCTGCAAAACACTTTGCCTTGACGTTAGCCAAGGAGCCAGAAGGTCCCTGCTCTGATGTAACCGGGAAAGAAAATATCTCAATATTCACCAGACTGCTGTGTGAAATATGCCAAACAGCAAATTCAAAAAACGAATCTTTATTGGCACCCTGCACCCACAGGCGTCCTGTGGAACCTCTCCTCATGCGATGCGGTGAAGATGACCATCATCCGTGACGCCCTGTCCACGCTGACCAACACGGTGGTCATCCCCCACTCGGGCTGGAGCGTCTCCCACCGCGACGAACACAAAGTCAAGTTCCAGTCCTCCCTGCTGCTGCGTAACACCACCGGCTGTCTGAGGTGAGGAACGAATCAAGCGCACCCACTGCTGAATGTGTGTAATAGATTTATTGTTTTGTTTGTTCCTACGATGATAAAATGTTCCCGCTTTGATAATGTAATCTTGATCGTAATCTTCACTATAATAATCGAATGTTTCTTTGTTTTTAAACCTCAAACAACCAAATCTGCAGCTACACAACCATCTTGTTGTCGGATAAATGCTCACATGTTGTAAACACGGTATAACTCTCTCGGCCCCGTGTGACCTGAAGGCTGCCTCTGTGTATTTGTGAAGAGTCTCCACACCTGAAACGTGATTTAATTTGAATGAGCACACCGACGTACAACTGTTGTTTCAAGAGATTACAATGAACCGTTGAAATGAGTTAAACCTGCTGAGTGAGGACTTCCCATGCTGCTAACTGCCTGACTGGACGTCTGCCGTCATTCTTTAGTGTCAGGAGCCAATCGCTCAAACTAAATTAATTTTAATGTCTTCATTAATCATCTTTGATCACGAGTGTACACAAACTGGTGATTATTTATTCCCTCTAATATCTTTAAGGGACTCTGTGCTGCAGGCGGACTACATCTCCAGCATTACTCTGCATTCGGGCTGTAGATTGATGGTATAGAAATGCATTGTGGGAGTTACGTGCTGCTGTGCAGCCTCCTCATGTCAGCTCTCCCATTAGTGGCAGCTGAAGGCTCCTATTGGAGGATCGGCCCCCTCCTTTACTTGTATCCGGGCAGGTTTTGAGCCACCCTGTGGGGGATTCAACACACTGCACTTCAGTCTGAATTAATGCGTGGCTCCTTGTGTGTGTGAGGAACCTGAGCTCAGCAGGGGAGGAGGCGAGGAGTCAACTGCGCTGCTGTGAAGGCCTTGTGGACTCGCTGCTTCACGTCCTCAAAGCCTGCGTCAACACCTCCGACTACGACAGCAAGGTGCTGCAAACACACACACAGAATAATGGTCAGACCATGTGATTTGCCTTTGTCTCTTGGATTACATGCTCTGTAAGATATTTAGACTTCTCTGTGTGTCAGATCGTGGAGAACAGCGTCTGCACCCTGAGGAACCTCTCGTACCGGCTGGAGGTGGAGATGCCCTCCTCTCGTCTGCTCGGCAACCAGGAGCTGGACACCCTGCTGGGCTTCTCCTCCCAGGCCAAGGAGCTGGACTACCTCTGCTGGGGCAAGAGGAGGCGCGGCAGGAAGAGGGGCGGCTGGCCCGACGACAAGGTACGAACACAGAGGGTGGGGGTTTCCCTCAGAGGTGTGGAGGTCCTGGAAGAATCTGCTCTCCTTGAGTGTTTGAATTGTTTTTAGTCTGATTGGAAAGTCGAGAACATATTCTGCATGTCGATTTGTGTGCTTGGTGCAGTGGGACGGCGTCGGGCCGATGCCAGGTTTCTCCCAGTCTCTGAGGGGGGCGGAGCTGCTGTGGCACCCGATAGTGGTGAAGCCGTACCTCAACCTGCTGGCCGAGAGCTCCAACCCCGCCACGCTTGAGGGCGCCGCTGGGTCGCTGCAAAACCTCTCTGCTGGAAACTGGAAGGTAGAAGTCCTCTTTATGATAGCAACACCACAATATTTAAAGTTAGCTGATTCAAGCAATAAAACTGTATGTGTGTGTGTGTGTGTGTCCAGTTCTCTGCCTACATCCGAGCAGCGGTGCGTAAAGAGAAAGGTCTGCCCATCCTGGTGGAGCTGCTGAGGATGGACAACGACCGGGTCGTCTGCTCCGTCGCCACCGCCCTCCGCAACATGGCGCTGGACAGCCGCAACAAGGAGCTGATAGGTGCAGAAACAGTTTGATCCCAGAAACTCAAACTGTGAATCTTCACACAGAAACATCAGACAGCTTGTTCAAAATAGAACAGAAAGACAGAAAGTCTTTTCATGTCCGTCAGACTGATGTAGAAAGTGTGATAACTCATCGCCCCCTAATGGAGAACAGATGTGTTTAAGGTGAAATAATCCAACTGCCGATGGCAAACATCTGGAGTTACCCACTTGGAAGTGAGAGACGGGGCCTTTAATAAAGAGTCCACACCAGTCCGTGCCAACACTTTGCCTTAGGCTCTTTATTAAGAGCATCTTCTAAAACCCTAAATAGGAGGAAGAGGAGACACTCACTGGGAGCATCCTGCCTGTGTAGAAGATAACACAAATTAAATCATCAATCTGCCATCAAACAAACAAACAACAACAAAAGAATCAATTTAATATGATGGATGATAAGTTTTACAACAGAGTGAGAATGTTTCAGTCTAAATGAAGTCCACATTCTGTGTCCCCTCGTTCAGGAAAGTACGCCATGCGGGATCTGGTGAACCGGCTGCCCGGCGGCACTCCTCCGGTGCTGTCGGACGAAACGGTGGCGTCGGTCTGCTGCACGCTGCACGAGGTCACCAGCCGCAACATGGAGAACGCCAAAGCTTTGGCTGACAGCGGAGGCATCGAGAAGCTGGTGGACATCAGTAAAGGACGAGGGAAAGGGTACGACACGGCAGAGACGGGTTCTCTTTGCAAAGCATGTTGGATTTGACTTTTATTTCCATGCATACATAACTAAGAACAATAAACAAAAGGCACGTACATTATTAATGCATCCACTTCTGAAAGAAGGCATCATTTAAAGTCTCTTTATCCGGATCCTAATTATAGCACACGAGTAAATAATGACAACATGTACACTTTCTTTTAAATGTAAACAGTTTGCCTTCCTACTGGCTTTGACTTTATCACACATAAGTATACAAATACAGCTCCAAAACAAGTTATAGAAGAAGTCAGAGACACATTAAATTAGGATGCATGGCATAAACAAGCAGAGCTGGCATAATCATTACAAACAAACTTAGTTGTTTGGCAGCATACTGTGTGACAATAACTTGTGTCGTTGATGTTGCAGGTACCAGATGAAGGTTGTGAAGGCAGCAGCTCAGGTGTTAAACACGCTGTGGCAGTACAGAGAGCTGAGGAACCTCTACAAACAGGTCGGTTCCTGCACAAACACCCAGAGAACCAGAGAAAGCATCCGTATGATTCTGACTAAACCCATGTGAACTGTGTGTGTGCAGGACGGCTGGAACTACACTCACTTCGTGACTCCCGTCTCCACTCTGGAGCGAGACCGCTACCTTTCACAGCCGACCCTGCCCACCAGCCCGCTGCAGATGTCCCCCGTCATCCAGTCAGGTGGGTGAGGTCTCAAAAAGATTCCATAAACATCAAAAGCTCAGGAAACTCCTGGAAAGTGTACATCTAAAGAAAACAATTGGCTGTTTCCTCAGGTGGTAGTGCAACGTCCTCGCCGGCGATGCTCGGGATACGAAGACACAGTTCTAACTATCAGAGAGCGCAGTCATCTATGCAACTCGACACGTATTATGGCGACAACAGTTTACACAAACGGCAGTACACAGGTCCGTGTTGTTCGTGCAGATTAACACCACATTATGACTGTTGCACCTGTGTGTAGGCTCATGCTTTTTGAATTTTTCACTTCAGGGTCTGAGAAGAAAACTCCGTATTTCATTGGGACATATTCTTCCCAGTCGGGAGAGGATTTGAGAAGGTCCCAGGTAATGCATTTGTAAAATTCAGCTGCACTGTTGCATTCAAATATTGAGCATTAACGGCAGAAAAGGCCTAGCTGTGCTGCAGACTGGTTGTACTGCTGAATCAGGTCTTATGAGCGCTGAGATTCATGCAGTATTTTACCTTTTATTAATGCTGGTGTGACCAGACATTTGGCTCACTGTAATTCATCCATGGCTCCTTTCCCAGCACACAGAGCCATTTTACGACGAACCCGACAGGAAGAACTACAACAGCTACAGAATGTACCTGTCGTCCCCACAAGGCTACGGGGAGGAGCAGTACGAGGACGAACCGGTCCACCTGACCCCGTCCTCCCCCGACGGCTACGCCAGCCAGTCGCTCCAGTTTAAAGCCAACACCAACTACGTGGACTTCTACTCCACCACACGGACGCCTTCAAACAGGGCGAACAAGTTCACCGGCTCCCCCGACTCCTGGGTGTAAAAACAATGTCGACACCGCGTATGTTGAGCTTCTGTTTCTGTGGGTGTTTGTGTGTGTGGGGTGCATATTGGGTGGGTGCGCTGTGTGAAAGGGTGAGGATGCATGTGAATGTGTTGAAACTGTACTGAAGGGAGCAGGGCTTGGTTTGTTTCGTGCAGCTTCTGATCAAGTCTGACCATGTGCACGATAATGCAGATAAATGATGAACTATTCCTTTACTTTGCAAACTCAACGACCATGACATGCTTTATATACGTTAGTGCTTATGGCTCATTTTAAAAACGGTCCGTTTCAGATCACAAAACGTGGTGTGAAAGCCCCGTTATGCATCCAGACACAGTGTGCAACACATGGGCATCTCATAGGAGCCCTCTAACTTGTCGAAATGAAGTCCTGGGTTGGCCGTTGTTTACTTACATCGTTGTGTTGTGGCCCTTTCTTGTGCAATGATTTAATTGCAACCGACTGCAGAATTAGCGTCGCCTAACTCCTGATAACGGTCGAGACTGGAAATACAGATTCATTTGCTGACTGTCTTAAAAATTGTAACTACGACAGTGGTGTCGATCCCTGAAACGTACGATCTTAACGAGAGTGTGGATGATAATAATTGTAATAATGATAATAAACTTTAATTACATAGCACCTTTCAAAACAAAAATCAAATTTGGAAGAGTTTAAAAGTTATACAACATTGAGTAAAGGAGCTACAAATGAATAACATCATTGATATAATAAAAGTTAACTGAATGCATTTGTATGAAAATAAGTGAAATTCAGGCCACAAACCCGTCTTACTTAGCACTTAACTGCAGTTTAGAGCTTAGAACAAGTTTCTATTCTGATTTGTCACGATGAAAAATGTAAAGATGCCATATAGGAAATCTCCAAACGGAAACATTTGGACTTTATCTGCGTTACTGTGGACATGGACTACTTTTCCGTGGGCTTAGTCAAAAGCTGCTCTTTGAGAGAAACCTGGTTCTGACCTTGTTGTTTACAGTGTTTGTGAAGGTCGGCTGATTTCATTTCTCTCTGCAGTAAAAATGTGCAGTTTGTTTGTTAGCCAGCAGCATCCTAAATGTGAGAGAAATAGGAACTCATTGAAGCTGATTCTGTAAAAAAAAAAAGAAGAAACACCTGGCAGAAATACTATTAATAGGGATAAATAAAAGCAGCACTATTTGAGTTTCCTGCTGCGATAAATAAAACAGATTATGCTCTAAAAATACGATATTATTTGACCCAGGTTTGGAGCATCGTCACTATTACCTTTAAAGACTCGGAGAACCGGGGTTACATCTGTAACCGTTTGTTGGCCAAAAGTGCAGTAATATAAAGTACGTGAATTATGTGGAGAAAAAACCGTGAACATCTATTTGTACAGATACAATGGTTGAACCGTCCTGTTACATTGTTGTATTCAATATGTGGAACTTTATGTGATTGTGTGAAGAAGATTTTTCTATTATTTATTATTTTTATTAATTTAACTTGTGACCTGACCAAAATACATCCGTCTGTTCTGTCCAAAACTGATGATGATGATGTGCAATGTTACAGAGGGAAGTATATGTATAGGGATTAAAGATTATATCATGACAAAATACCTGAAAGCCCGTCTTTTTTTGACGAAAACAAATGAAGATAAATGAAAGTGAAATAGATTTATATCAGCTTTAATGGCATCAGATGTAGGTATATTCAGAGATATGATGGCACAGCCAAAACAAACAACTGAAGAAGCGTTTTGCAAACAAAATGTCCATCACTGTGAGGTAATGCATGGTGTATACAAATGGCCTTAGTCCGTCCTCCCCGAGCATGCCTTTAACACAAGCTCCATGCAGTTACATTAATTTCTTCACCATGTACAGAAAATAAACATCAAATAAAGACGCTGATATTCTCTGGCAACCCGACTCTCTGTTGCCTAGAAAGTTGCCCTTTGTATCATCGCTCTCAGCAACTAAGAATATCATCTTGAGATAATATTGTGCGTCCAAAAACATGCTAAACTGGCAGGAAGACGGAGCAGCACAGACATCTGATATATCTTTTGATTGAACGGGTCTCATCGATTACAATCTCTTGCTTTCAATTTAGGAAGTGGAAGTTATTCTGCAAAACCTGGCAAGTATGTTTTTACCTGTGGAAATAATATGCAAGTTCAGGTGTATCTAAAGGCACAAGGTGTGGCAGAGTGGAAAACAGACTTTTCTAGGATTGGTCGAGGGGGAATTCATTGATCTGTCATTATCTCTTTGTTTTAAAAGGTCTCCGATTGGCTGATCAGGACTATTTGACCGGAGGAGGCTTTCCTTTTCCTGCTGTACTCTCCTATGATAACATAACTAACCTGACTGTAGCACTGCTGTGAGTCCCGGGAACGCCTGATTGGCTGGTCAGTGTCCCTGCAGGACTTACAGATGCAGTCAATCACAACAACTAAGAAATAATTGTCAGCCATGAATGTTGGAGGTCTACAGTCATTAAACAGTTTAATTAGGATTGCTTCATACTTAATAGATATCTCAGCAGGGGACATACCTGATTTTTTAAGCTTTGTAGTGTTTGATTTTTGATTGTCACCTATTGGGAGACAAAAGAAGTAACTGGGAAAATGTAAAAAACAAAAGACAAACACTCCAACAATAAGACATTAGCATAGGTGTTAGTGGGGAAACGCTTTAACACACAATATGTTGTCGCAAATAGTGTTTTTGTCTGCACAAAGTGTCTTAATTATGACTTCATCAAGGTGAGAAACTCAAAGGCTTTAGCTGCAATGGTGCCGACTGTTGGCCCCAAAACATGTCATTCTTAAAGGAATACTTGGACATTTCGGGACATATTTGCTTTTTTTGCAGCGAGTTAGACGAGAGGATTGATACCACTCTGCATGTTGATTGGTACAAATCTTCTCATCTTCTCGACAAGAAGCACGCTCCCAAAATATCAAACTATTCTTTTAAATGAATGAGTGCTGGTTGAAGATGAATTAGTAACCCTAAAGATCTACGTGCTCCTCCAGCTTTGGAGAGTCACAGTCCTAAATCAGCTGGTACACTTCTCGTTTCTGTCTCGATCGGGGCCTCATTTATAGATTGAAGTTATGCAACAGAATGCATGAATATAAATACAAATGAAATCAGGAGAATCACAGAAAATTGGTTTGGATCTTCTTCTTTCCTGAAAGCATAATTTGGGACATTTTCTAAACGAGGCCTCTGATATCTACATTCAGCAAATTAAATATGTTTACACCTCATATCAGTATATACACTGTGGATGTTGCTTCTCTGAGCGGTGACGGTCTGTGGTGATGGCCTCCCATTGGTGCTCCAACAGGAGGGGCGGGGCTTGTGGTTCCGGGTGTGGCGATGGGCATGCTTCAGTTCAGTCTGCGGGAAGAAACAAAGCATTCGTTTTAATGAGATTGTGGAACATTTTATGTCTAGTTTCTCGTTTTTAAATCCAAATTTTCACGATTCATTATCGGTTAAATCATCAATCTGTCTCAATTCAATAAACAAAATATGAGAAGGCTGAAACAAATACTTTCACAAGAATGTAGAATGTATTGTAATGTATTACTCACAGGGTGAACTTGCTGCGGTGGTTTTAGTTGTTGGCGTAGACGGCACCAGCTCTGATGGAGCTGCTGATGGGCGATGACAGCGGATGATGGCCTGGCCGGATGGGCTTTGCTGAGGCACAAACAAGAAACGAAAGTGGCTATTCAGGAACATGTTGTATTTTCCCTTCTATCAAAGTCTTGAATCTTGACCGTCAGCTCACCGATCTGTGCAGAGAACCCCCTCCTGGCCATGTTCTTGGCCCGGACGGCCTCTTTGATGCGGTCCACTTCCTGCTGGTAGCGCTTGCGGTCCCTCATGGCGTTCTCCTTGGCCTCCTTCAGGGCGTTCTCCAGGGCTTTGACTCGCTCGGCCGTGGCCCTCAGACGCTTCTCCAGCTTGGGCAGTTCGCAGCGAAGGTCTGCGTTGTCTCGAACCAGCTGAGGGCAGCGGTGGAAAGTACAATGTCGGTCTGTCCATTAAAGTACTTTATACGTCAAAGGGGTATATTCTATTCTTAATGCCAGTACTTTTATTTCTTATTCGTTTTGTACATTTAGCTGTATGTGTGATATTGAATGCAGAACTTTTACTTGTTTTACTTTGTATTGCTACTTTTACTTAAGTAAAGGATCTGAATACTTCCACCACTGGCGGAGGGAAAACAGAAATACTACTGTCTATCATGGAACCTTTCTATTTTGTAAAGAATATTTCATTTATTTCTTGTATAGTCTTCAGTTTGATTATGTTACCTGCTTGTGGACCTTGGTGAGCTGTTCCAAGTTGTTCTCCAGGAAGGAGATCTTCTGTTTCTGGGCCACATTTCCAAGTCCCTCCTCACAGTCCAGCTCTGCACTCTTGGGGAAAAAACCCCCCCACAGAGCTTTGTGTTAAACTGGTAGATGAATGACACCAAATAACCAGAGGAGGGAAGGTTATGTACCTTCTTAACCCGCGTGGTGAGATCCTGAACGAAGAGTTTGCGCAGGTTGTGCAGAGTCTGTAGCTCCTTGGCCTGAGAGAACAAAAACAAAACAATTCAGAAGGTTAGAATTAGACACAATTGACGTTTGTACAATTAAATCCTCAAAGGATAAAGCCAGCAATGTATATCTAACTGTCCACACAAAAAGTGAAAGACTGAAAACTGTGAGAGAAACTGTCAATATATTGAACAAATACAAATGATCCAAAGGGTGAAAAAAAACATTCAAGCATGTGGCGTCAAATAGCTCAGGTGGATGGCCGAAGCACCGCAACCCGAGAGGCTGTGGGTTCGATCCTTATACGGTGCGACGGTTTTTGAGGCTTGACGCGCAATCGCAGAGTCAAATACGCCAAGAGAAGCGGTTCAGATGCAAAAGTGACTGGTAGCGCGGTAATAACTGCCATGGTTTGCTCCTTCAACCACGGTGTATTTGACTCTGCGATTGCGCGTCGAGCCTCAAAACTCATCGCACCGTATGAGGATTGAACCCACAGCCTCCCGTCTCCTAACCACTCTTCTATCACCCTAACCCATCTGCCCTGACAGCAGTCACAGGTCCCTCTTTGGATGTTGGAACTCTAAACTCACCGCACCACAGAAGAATCAACCAACATTTTCAGACATTGGGCTAATGTTTCTACCACACAGTAGTGTCAAATGTGTCAGATCAATAGGTATATAGGTTCAATCCTTGCTGTGGCATTTTAATGTGCAAAGCTCTGCCAAACAGTAGACTATTCTTTCTGATCAAATAACAGAGTGACAGACCTGAGGTACAGTGCTTGTTGACGTCCAACACTCAAAATTGACATGCTATACTATGACTGCTTCTTTACTTTCAGACACTTACCACAGTCTCCTCCAAGCCCTTCAAGTCCTCTCTGGCCTGCTCGCTCTGTTCATTCAGCACTCTGGACACAAAACAGAGACATTAACACCAACATTTACAGATCAACTTGTACTACATCCGACACTAATTAATAACAGTTAGATGCCTACATGAGTTTCTGTAGCTTTGCATCCTTCTCCTGCTCTTCAGCCTTCAGTTTGTCGTAGTCGGACATAAGTCTCTCCTGCTCCAATAACAGACCCTGGTTTAGACTGAGAGAGAAAGAGACGTGGCAATAAATAGAGAAGTCATTTTTTGGACCTTTTGAGACCTGTGACAGCAACAGAGAGATGACAGAAAATGAATGAGGAACAAAAATAAATACATAAATAAACAAGCATTGTTTTACTTTGAAGTTTAAACCAGAGCTTCCCACCACAGTCCCACATTTAAGTAGACTTCACACACACACACACACACACACATGTTCTCTTCTCCTTCTCAACAGTCTCAAAAATGCACTTGAGTAGAAATCAAGCTCAAGCTGAACCCTGAACTCTGTGCACTGAATGGAGGGCTTGTGAAAACCAAGATGCCATTTATAAAAATACTTCTTCATGCATTCATTGTCATGCAAGATAGATCAAAACCCATGCTGGGTCTAGGGGTCCACATTGGTACGCAGCATGGATAGCAGCACAAGCATCGGGCATTATTCTACAATAATAATAAAATAAAATACAACTGGACGTCACCAGCGCTGATGTGTCCTTACTCTGTGAGTTCGTCCTGCATCCTCTGCTTGTCTTCGATCTCGTCTCGGAGGCGGCTGAGCTGCTTCTGGTGAGCCTCCCTGTGGTTCTCCAGCTGCTCCTCCAGCGTTTTCTGGAGGACGGGTGGAGACGGAAATACAGATTACAGATTTATCATTCAAATAAAAATCAAATTATTCGACTGTTTTCCAGCTGTGCTTTCCGGTCACCTTGATGTCCTCGTCTCCATCCGGTCTGCTGATGTCCTCTTTCTCCTTCTCCTCCCCCAACACCTCATGTCTTTTCTCTGAGACCCAACAAAGAAGATGAATTGTTTCAATCTATCGGTGAGTAACTGGGTTAACAGCGAGAACAGGAAATAAAGACAATGTAGTTTGGTGCGCTGACCCTGCAGTTTGGTGAGCTCCTCGGTCAGAGCGTCCTGACTCTCCTCCAGCTGCCTCTTCTTCTGCTCCATGTTCTGCATGTAGTCAGTCAGAGACTTGATCTTGGCCTGGTGCTGCACACAAGGGGGACACCACAGACACCATGGATGTTTGAGCAAAAACTTAAATGTAGGACTCCAGAGATCATTGCACCTCAGATAAGGAGCTGCATCTCTCACAATACAAGGTGATGGATACCTGGGAGATGAGGAGCTGACAGGACGCCAGCTCCTTCTCATTTGCCTGGATCTTGCGGTGGGCGTCGGCCTGAGCGCTCTCCAGCTGCTTGCTGCGGTTCACCAGAGACTTGACCTCGGACTTCATTTTGCTGATATAGAGGCGAGCCACGGTGAACTCCTCCTCCACCGCCGAGCCGTTCCCCTTCGTCTCTGAGGACTGAGCGAGGAGCAGGAGGTTAGTACGTGAGTGCGAGAGAGGATGCGTGAGCGTGCGTGAGCGTGCGTGTCCGTTCTCACCGCGCCGATCTTCACGTCGCTGGTGCCGATGATGGCGCCGATGTCGCTGAGGTCACGCAGCAGCAGGTTGAGGACCTCGGCGGCTCTCTTCCTCTGCAGGCCGCTCAGATCCTGCAGCTGAGTCAGCTCCCTCTGCACCGCCGTCAGCAACGCCTGTCCACAACACACGCAAGTTATTTTCCTAGTTTTGATTGAAATATAAATAACTATACACATGTATGTATGCATTTCTTTTTATATAAATATTAGGATACAAGAAAAAAAAGATGGCAGGGATCTTTGTGCAGTCCGCTCACCGTCTTGTGCTGCAGCTCCTCGATCAGCTGCAGGTTGGTCTGTTCCCTCTCCTCCACCTCTTGGCTCTTCTGGTCGTAGTTGACGGCCAGCTCCTCCAGGGCCTGCAGCACCTCCTTCACCTCGTCCTTGGCCAGCTCGTTCTCCGTCTGCAGCCGACACAGCTCCACCTGGATCTTCTCGTAGTCGCGCCTCGTCGACGCCAGCAGCTGGACATACACACGTGTATACCAACATAAACTAACGTGCATATATAGTTCATAAAACAGAAAATGAAAGTTTCATGGGCTGGGAGATAAACCTCTTCCTGGTCCATCATCTGCTCCTTGAGTTTCTCCGCCAGCTGACTGTGTTGGTTGATCTCATCATCCTGTAGAAATAATCAGAGGATATTAAGTCAGTAAATAAGTATTAACAGTGCAGATGTATACTGCAAGGTTTTTGTTCTTCTTTCAATGAATCCTGTACAAATGTCTGTTTACAGTCTCCATAATAAACCATATCAAACGTGCTTTTGGGATATAGTTTGCAAAGAAAGAGGTATAGACAATAAAGAGGAAGGTGATGAGGAGGAACATCAGCCTCGTGTCACCTTGTCATCCAGCTGTTTGTACAGGTTGCTGATGTCCTCCTCGTATTTGCTCCGCTCGTCACCAGAAACAGAGACGCCTCCCACGGGCGGCAGCAGGTTGTCGATGACGGGGGTGTTGTCGCACGGCTCCACGCTCTTCTGATCTTTAGAGCTCAGCTGCTCCTCCTCAGGGACGTTCTCCCCTGTAACGTGGACTCATCGGTTAGATCGCTTCGTATTGTGTTATGTAAGCTTGATTTCAAGGGGTGTGGAGTAAAAGCCATGACACAACACTGTGTAGTAATACACATATGACAGTAAAATCATATTTATCTCTGGTTATGTTGACCTCAGCACGTAAAGACTTGTACTGTAATTATTCTTAATTGTGACGAAAGTCATCAGCAAATGAGAAGATGGAGAGGAGGAGAGAGTGAGAAGGAAAAGAGCTGCTCCGTTTAAAAGGCTCGGCACGGAGCCAGCGGCTGAGTCATGGCAGAAACACCGCATCAGCATTATGTGTGTGTGTGTGTGTGTGTGTGTGTGTGTGGCCTCTCTGTTTGTGTGTTTAGCTACATGTCTGTGTACGGAGCGTAGGCTGTAGAGGCTGCAGCTGATTTGTTGCTACGGAGGGGGAGTGTTATCAGCATGGGAATTAAAAGAATTAAAAAAAGCAATGGCCAGAGAGAGAGGGGGAGGAATCGAGGGAGAGAGACAATAAAGCAAAGAGAAGGGAGAGCAGTTACCATGCAACAGAGATGATGGGAAAAAGGGCGAGGATGATGTTAAGGAGTCACTGCGGTCTCAGAAGAGAGACAAACAAAACAGATAGTATGAAGCCCTTCATAGTGTGTTTATGTATCTACTGTTACATGATGTCTGCAGGATGTTGATAGTGTGGATTAGTGACCATGCAGCAAAACATATTCTACACCAGTCTAGCCAGACTCCATCGACAACAACAGTCATTTCACCTCACAAAACATTTGAGGTGGTGGTCCGAGAGCCTCGATTGGCTTCGTTTGTTTGTGTTATTGTGTGACTTTGGCGTCTTTGTATCTCACCGTTCCTCCAGCGGTTCAGTTCAGCCTCCAGCCTCTGGATGACGGTTTTCAGGCTCTTGTTCTTCTCCTTCTGCTTCTCATATTTCTTCTTCCACTCTTCGGCCGTCAGCTCCAGGTTCACGGACACTGTGTTCTTGATGGTCTTGGCTCTAAAGTTAGGTTTGTTTGGAAGTTAACAGATATGTTAAACAGCCTTTGCGTAGCCACAGTCCACGTACACAGCTGCTCTCATTTAATGTGCTTGATTAGACTCAGTGTAGCTGTTCCCTCACTCTACTGTCTGCTTTGTGGCACCTGTTAATGTGGGACAAAAGAGTTAAATACAGTAGCTCTAAGTGCAATAAAGCAATAAAAAAGGGTCAACTTTAAAACAAGGTACCACTCACAAATACCAAACGTAGCCACAAATACTGCAATTTGTGAATAAAACTCAACACAGTAATTAGAATTCAATTCAACACACTCAGCTGTTTCAGTGTAAAATTTGATGTTAAATTAAAGTACAGTCCGTTTTTTTTAAGGTTCAAGGCTGCAACAAAGCAGATGTGAGGAACTGTGATATCAAACGTCGCAGCATGTTGGACTACAGATGAATTAACTGTTGCATCTGTCTGCAGGAAGTTCTGATCCCTCTAATGCTGGAAGTCTCATTCTGGGCTCAAACTCATCATTTCCTCTCAGTCTCTCCTCAGCAGTGGGCAGATGGCTGCACAGTCATCATTCATCACTGCAGCAGTGGCCGATGAAAGATTACTTCGTCTTTTATTACATAAGCAGTTTGAACTGACACTTTTGTTTGACTTTTTACGGCTGGATTTTTCTCTTTGCACACGCTACAAACACGACACACAAAAGTCATGAAAATAATGTCTTCAAATGTCAAAAGAATAGAATAGAAATATGTCTTTTTAGACACATCAAGGTGTGGAGAGTTTGATCAGAGGATCTATACATAGCCAGATGCACAGTGGGAAACTAAAAGCCATCTGGTTGCTTGTTTTCAACACTGACGTCAGCCACAGCCCTAATGAGTCACTAGGTTGTTTTTTCTATATGCCACCCATCGCACACACACACACAAAAGGTCATGTTTAGGTACCTCTGTCCAAACATGAGCGTGGACTTGGTCTCGGACTCGTTGTAGACGGACGGCGAGCAGCAGATGATGATGGTGGTGCGACAGTTTCCCCCCAGAGAGTCCTGCAGGATCCGAGTCATCTTACTGTCTCTGTACGGCACGTGGGATTTCTGAAAAGTAAACAGACTTAATTCACATTCTTCAGATACGTGGAGGTGGCGCTAACTGCGGGTGACCTACCGTTCCCTCGGCCAGAGCTGAAATGACGTTTCCCAGCGCTGACAGAGACTTGTTGATGTTCTTCGCCTCATCCAACACGGCTCCCTCTGCTCCCGTCTTACTGACCTGTTCAAACAGATTAGATATCACATCCACTCTACATGAACTCTTATCTTCCTGATCTCGCTCTCAGGGTTACCTTCTCGCTGCCCGCCAGGTCGACCAGGTAGAGCTTCCCCGACAGCTTCTTCTCCGTCTCCATGTTTTCCTGCTTGATGTTGATGAGGAAGATGCTGTGGCTGCGAGAGCTGTGCTCATTCATGTCTAGGAAAAAGAATCACAGGTCACTCCTGCAACTTCTGCTTATTACATGGATGTAGCTCAGTGATGGAAAGTAACTAAGTACTTAAGCACAATTCAGAGGTACTTATATTATACTTTATATTTCTACTTTATTCTACTCTGTACTCTAAAATGAGATTACAGAGGAGTTAGTGAACGTTCTGTTCTGCTGTTGCTCTGTTTCTGTCTGCAGGGCTGCACACCTGCTGGAGGGTAATCAGCATGATGGCACACACCTGGGCCCACTGTGCCCCATGCATGTAATGCTTACCATACACTAGGAGATACACTGGCACATCTAAAGACGGGGGACAGGATACAAGACTTTGCAAAGACAAGGGATCTTGCAGGGTCACTATTTGCAAGATTTCTCATTCTGTTCTTGGTGGAAAAGCTGTGGAGCATGTGTGTGTAGGTCCTACACACTGGACTGTTGTACATTAAATATGAAAGACGAGTACAACAACTGAGAGAAAGATGTCTTTGGTTGATATTAAAATACACATTTAAAGATACATACTAGTCACTGCCACATGCCGATTGTTTTTGCCCTCATCGATGACGTCCATGACCTCCTCTGGACTGGACACAAAACGCTCAGTACAACCCTGACAGAGAAAGAGAAGCATTCACAGTTCACCGTGTATTTAGATGTTTAACTGGAATCAGGGCACTTAAAGTGAGACCATGGAATTTGTATGCATCCTAAAATCAACAATCTGAAATATCACAGTCTTGACTAATCATGAAACATGAAGCCAGTTTACCAACCTTCACGTAGGGAACTCTGTTTTTGTCTTCATGCACAGCGAGGTTTGTCTTCGACACTTCAAACAGAACAAAAAATCACAAAGGTCACATGTTGAATCATAAAAAAAAGACTGAATAAAACAGGGTAATCATGCAAAATACTCCGATTCACCTTAAATGTGACACACTTGAGATGCACAGTGTTACTCACCATCCAGCAGGTCTCTGATCTTATCCATGTAGATTTCAAAATAGGAAACCTGCACAGAAGAACTCCAAACGTATAATGTCCACTACTGTTTTCTCATGTTTCTGCTGTGACAAATGTTTTTTGTTATTGTTCACCTTGATGTGGAACTCGAGGTTCTCGTCCATGGAGTAGATGTGGTCAAAGATGTCGTGGGAGATGCGAGGGATGATTCCCATCAGCTGGTGGTCGTGCAGTTTTCCCTGAACACAGCAGTGAATATTCATGTTATTAATGCGGATCATCTGGGTTTAAGATGGAATAAAAAGTGAATGTAAAGACAGTGAAGCAGATGTTTTTCATCACAGACTCACAGATCAGAGTATTACTGCTGTCTGGTGGATTAGTCTACTGGCTGAAGTGATTTGAACTCATCTCGAAATGAATGATGCAGGACGACGATCTCCTTTGAGTTCAACTTGTGCAAAGGATTCTACTTTTTCCACTTAAAATCTGTACATTTCACACAGTGAGTTTAGACATCAATGCCTTGCTGAAAAGCTTTGAAGGTTTGCAGGAACTGAAACTTCTATCAGGCTTTTGATTTCTCATCTTTCAGCCATCGGAGGAGATTGGATTTTAGTGTTTGTGCAAAGTCTGTTACACAATGCCGGCTGTGCTCTAATCCTCTGATTGGAGAGGAAAAAATAAAGGTCAATGGCTCTGACTCTGGGGTTTATCCTCTGGTTGACTGATTGTCTATGAAGAAGTGGAGGAATTGCTGACATGACAGTTAGAGCTCTGTCATGTTTGAGGTGGACTGAATGAAAGTCTCACCTCCATGGTGTGTGTCTTCCCGGAGGACGTCTGTCCGTAGGCGAAGATGGTCCCGTTGTAACCGCCCAGCACATCTGGGGCGACACGAAACCACAGCCATGAAAAACAGCTGTCCATTGTGACGACAATACCATGTGTGTATAATAATAAAACGTACTACTACTAATCTACCAAAATCTCCTCAAACATTGTAAACCTGCATAACTTCAGGATGTGTCATGTTTTCTCAGCTATTTATAATCTAAAATGTTCAACAACCAACATCCAGCAGCAGATAGTGACATTAAATGCAGATAAGAAGGTAGAATGAGGGTAAAAAGACTTTACTATTATGTAAAATATAAAATAAGAGATGAGGGGCAGATTGCAGATAGATTAGAGTTACATAAGAACAATGTGTCACGGTACCTTTAACTATCTGTTTGGCACACTGGTCGTAGACTTGCCCCTGTGACGTGTTGGGAGGCAGCACTCGGTCGAACACGTAGGGTTTACTCTGTTTCAAACCAACACGGGACACATTAATGACACAAATATACTGCAATGCATCAAACAAGACACTACTGCATGCTTGAGAGTAAATGAGACCATTTCATGATTAGAAACCACTGACAAACTTGATGAGCTGCAGCTACATGCTGCGTGTTTCTCTGCTGGTTTAAAAGTGTAAATGCTCCAGCAGCTCCCAGTCTGTCTGTCCATCATGCCTCCTGCCCTCGTACAACTATTGTCTCTGTCTCTCGGGGGGTTTAAAAGCCTCGTCGCTGTGAAAGCGCCGCTCTCAGCACTTGGGAGGCGGCAGGAGCAGCACTCTCGCTCTCTCTGAGCCCCGAGATGAAGCAGAGAAAACACTGACGCCCACAGTATCAGAGTGTCGGGAATGTGTTTCTGCAGTTTGACTGACGGCACGAGGCGGTGACGAGCAGTTTGTCCTGACGGAACAGCAGTGTTTCTGGAAGATGATGCAACAGAATGAATAATGCAGGATGCTGATGGTGAGCGGCTCTGCGTGAACACACTGTGGCTGGGTTCACTTCCTGTCTGTCCGTCTGCTTGCATACAAACGCCGCACTGCAATGTCATTTTTTACAGATCATCTTGACATATTTTAGTTGCTCATCCCTGTTTTTTAGACATAACTATTATGTAGTGTTCAAGAACAGCTGGGAAAATACAACATCACATGTTTTTGGTCAGGGATGACTTTCACAAAATCAGAATTTCTCACAAACAATCTAAACGTTCTGGCACAGACTGTGAAGATGTCTGGGTTAGCTCCACCCACCTGGGCTTCCAGGGAGTAGAAAACAAACATTAGACCCAACAGATGCTCTGAAATAAACAGAAATAAACCTCAGGCTAAAAAGTAGCCGGTCACTGTGGAGAAACAAGGCACTGAAGCAGCCTTCCCTGAGTTTCACATGTAAAATGGTGAGTCAGTGTGACCTCTGACCTCCAAATGATCACTTCCTTTAATTGTAAATCAATATTCCTCTGCAGCAAATCTGTCCGGATCAATTTTGAAATAAACTGAAGCCAAAAACGGTCTTAAAAGATGATTGTTCTTCGAATTTTTGTGTTAAAGTTTGATTTTAAAGCTGTATTCTCGTCGCTTTTTCCACACAATGTTGAGATGGCTGAGAGGAAACGCATCACAGCTGAGCTTATTCCTGATTGGCTCTCTGAAATCTGAAATAAACTGCCTTTTTTAATCCTCTGAGATCTGTTTATCCCTGCTGGAGTTTTTTTGGTATTTAATAAACATAAAGTAAGTCTGTTTCTAACTCTAAATATTTAATATACATTTAAATGTCAGAATTTGACGATATGTAAACACATCATTTTATTTGTTTATGTTATTGCTTGTACTGGTATATTATCAAAATATTTTACAATGTAGATGTCCAATGACATTGTTTTGCATTTTTATATTAATGAAATATTTAATTATGATGATTAGTACTGGCTGTCGTATAAACATTTATCCCTGCAGAGTATCTGAGTAGAAGTCACTGATTACTGATTACCCTCTGACACACAGGCCTGCCATCAGTATCTCTGTAATATGGTGGTAGATCATTGTTACACCGCTATAACATCTCCTGCAGGGCTTATTGCGCATCTGGCATCCCCGGCCTGCCTGCAGAGCTCCAGGTGACTTTGCTCCTCTGAAACACTGCAGTGTTTGTATTTCCAGCTGCACACACACACACACACACACACACGCACACACCACATCACAGCAAACAGTGAGCGGACAGACTTGCCGTTATGACCACCGTGTCGTCCTCTTTGAATTTGGGGATGTATTTGTCTCCTCTGTTTATTTCGGCCTCGTTCAGGGGCCTGAAGCGGCACATCACCCTCACCCCGCACTCCGCCGCATCCATCATGGCTGCTGCTGGCACTGTTTACACCGCCCCTCCAGATAATGCGGGTGCAAACAAATAAACAAACAGGCTGGGAAACAGCAGTCTGTTTTTTGGCAGGGTGGTGCCCAAACTGAGGTTCACGGACCACCAGCTGGGGAGTTCAGAATTCACTAAAACAGAGAATCACATCATTATTGGCAAATACCGAATTTCCCAGAGGGGGGTGGGGGCAAAAACGTCTGGCTTCTCGGTTTCCTCACCGCGAGAAAGTTTAGGAATCTTCCGGTTTATCCGATGCGCAACGCGTCCTTCATCCAAGCAGAATACGTCCGGGTATCCTCGGCTGCGCCATGGCCGAACCGGATCAACCGCAGCGCCGCGTCCCGCTGAGGAGCTCAGACACCGGCGTGCAGGCCTCCTTCTGCAGCGGCGACACCGACAAATCGCGCAGGGAGCGGACCGATGAGTGTTTGTGCGTCTTAACGGCGGGGTCGCTGCACGGTTTGCAGAGGGAGAGCCGGGGAGGATGCGCAGAGACAGCCGCAGAGCCCTGACTTGCAATAAACGCGCGTTCCAGGCACGCTGCCGCGGCGCGCGCCCGCGCCCGTGCCCTGCATCAGCACCACTGAGTTGATAGTGTGTACGCGCGCAAAATAAGCTCATTTATGAATTAATCTCTAAATATATGTTAATTTGTAGCCTTTTTTAAGCTACATTTCCTTCTCACATTTAGTTATTTTGACTTATATCTTCATTCTTATGACTACATTATATATTGACTGAGACGATTTATTGATATGCAGACCTACGTTATGTTATACAGATGTTTAGAGCCAGATGCTCAGGGTTTTATCATCATCATCTTGGTTCTGTACTCTTACCTGCACATCTCCTGTGTTCATTCTCATTGCTGTTGCTGATATGACACCTGAATCTCCCTCCGGGGATCAATGGAGGTTCATCCGATCAAAATAGAGCAAATGAAGATATAAATGATGTATTATTATAGATCAACAACCAAGCAATCTTTTGTTAAAAGTAGCCCTAACAATTGCAAGCTGCAACATTAAAGTAATGCTTATTGTTTATTAAATAATTAGTGTTTAAATGCGACATTTCCAGCCATCATCTCATCTTTCTATTCTTTTATTCTCTGTCTGCCGCTGAATTAACTTCTCCTATCTGCCCGCTAGAGGGCAGTGTGCAACAAGAAACACCGGCTTTAAAATAATCCTCTTTATCTCCACAATGTGAAGTTATTACACTTTTTATTCTACAAACCAGCTGTTTAAACTTAGAAAAAGATAACCGGAGGAACCGTAATCACAACAAGAAACGGGGAACAAATACGCGTAACACACCAGATTATTCAAGTAAGAGTGACCATGTTTTTAATATCTTCAACATCTGTGCAACATTGTTCAAAATGTTACATCACTGCATGACCTGTAATGTTTCACAATATTTACAAAAGAATGCTGCTTACATCAAACCATTAAAAAAAGTCCAAACAATCTCAAAATAATGGACTCTGACAAACTATCCCTAGCCCACATTAATGCAAAAAGAGAAATTAACAAGAGCAATCAAGTGCACATCATACTTCACGCAAGTCTATTTTTTGTAAAGTATATATTAGTGAGAAAATATATACTTAATTACAAGTTGACCAAAGAAAATACTGACAATGAAAAGGCTGGAAGAGGGAAATGAGATTCAAAGAGCAGGAAAATAAAAATCACACTCACACCTCAGCACACAATCACAGGCGGGAGGAGGAAGAAAAGAACTGCACAGACCATCTCAAACACAAAGATGCTTTCAACTCTTGACCACAAATAACATGAAACTGATAGAACAGATCCATAACACATGGGTTCCCAACATGAGACCGGGTTCCTGCATGTCATTGCACAAAAACAAGGAAGGGGCGCAGAATGAACTTTACCGAAAGAGCTCGCGGGTTCCTCGACACCGAACGTCACATTTTGAAAAACGGCCGAAAGATTTCCTCGTCACAGATTACAGTAAAACCTCTGAGGTTCTTAAATGTGTGCACGCTGAAAAATTAGGGACATTTAGAAAAGCATGGATATTATTAAACACAGATATCCTGCGTCCAACTTAAGTTTAAGGTTGGTAAAAGTGTGCACAAATTAACAAAATCAGAAACCTTTAAATCGTTACTTGGATGTAATTCATAGCTTGACTTTGAGGCTCCCTGTTTACAACATTGGGTATAAAACTTAAGCACATTTGTGGGATTCCTCGCCACAAATAAAACAGTTTTCTGGGGATATAAAACCATAAGATATGCATCAACGGTAGCGTGTTCATGTTTTACTGGGTGAGAAAGAAAACAATCTCTTTACGATGTAGTGTACTATTTGGTTTTACGGTTTGTAACAGTTGGGTTCTTTGCAGTAACTTCAAGTAATAGTTTTCTTCGTTTGATCAAATTAAAAGCAGTGGGAGTAACAGCTGTGTGTGTACATGTTAGAAGGTAAAGCTACAAATAAATTACTACTTCATGGCTCTCCGGTGAGAGTTTTGGAGCGTGCATGTTGAGGGTGTGCACGAAAGAGAAGGTTTCAAACAATCACAGATGCCGTGTTTCTAAGCTGTTGATCTTTGCCATCGATTGGTATATTGCACTTGATATTTCTGTAGTGATTTCAGGTGGTTTCGATCTGGAGTAGTGTGTGTGTGTGTGTGTGTGTGTGTGTGTGTGATGTGCATCACTGTGGCTTTTAAGACCCCGTGATGGTTTTGCTTTGCTAGTTTTAAAACTGCATTTATTACCAACATTAACGGCGTCTGCCTTTACAGATGTGCATATTCATAAATAGTATGGTGTCGGAGGCAGACGTAACATTTTCTTCCTTTATGACACGATGCGTAACAAAAACAAACAATGAGAAACGTGTTCTCTGTAATGCTCACTTCTTAAATTAAAGGGACCGTGACCTTTGTAATTGACTCTGAATACATGATCTATTCACTGGTAAAAAACAAAACATACATATACACATATAAGGCTTGAGTTCTCAACTCTTGGTAGTATTATTGCCATCTAGCATATTTGTAAAGCTTAAAATAAATATGGAGTACTGTACATGAATAATTTACATCAATAAGCAAAAGTAAAAATAAACACAAGGCCTCTAAATGAGAGAAATGCTTTCACCGCTCTTTAAAGCGAGTTCTGATGCTCTAGACTGGAGGTCGGTTACTCTACCTAAAGCTATCGTTGTGGCGAAGAACGACTACAGTCATGGAAGAAAAAAAAAATAAATCACTGTACAAACGAGCACGAGAACATAATCACAACAACCAAATGACATAATTCATCAATGCAGCCTGTGATTTCTTGATTGTAGCTGAAGGAAAAATCCACCCAAAAAACACTCGCGGTTGTGTTCTTGTGCTGCATTCAGGGTCCTCTCGGTTATCTTTGTTTTAACACAGTTCAAAATATGCTTCAGTTTAATATGATGTAAAACAGAGAAAAGCAGGAAATCTCCATATTTGAGAGGCTGAGAAACGTATTTTATGCCACATTTATGACACAAACTATTTATTATTATCGATTAACATATCAATTGCTATTTTGTGATTAATTGTTAAGTCAATAAAAGGACAAAAACTATGAGAAAGTACCCTTAAATTTGTTCTTTCTTAAATAGATGACAAACGGTTATCTAAATATCTGCAGCTGTAGCATCAGGTGACCCTGAGCCTTCGTGTAAGGAAAACAAAATGACATGTGAGGGTGGATTTTTCCTTCTATAAAACATCTGGTAACCAAAGAAATCTTCAGCCAACCAGACTTTGTTTTAAGCACAAACACCGGATCTCCAATTGCGATGTTCCCGTCGAGGTGGCTGGAGGAGCCGGCGTCCATTTACCAACGTCCGTCCGGCCGCTCGTCGTTTCCCAGCCTGCTCCGGGGGAACATTGAACACATTCTGCTGGTAAAGTTCATTCTGTTTTTATCTTTTTTTTAACTTTCCCCAGTACAAATGATGTGAAGTGACGTTCATAACGGAGGACTCATATACTCATGCCTGTTCTCACTGCTGTTCACTTACAAAAAAACAAAAAAACCAGCACGTCGTACAGTTCATCATATAAAAGCTTTAGGCTGTATTCTTATTTATCCTACGCATGCGGCCGTATGCAACCGCACGTCTGAATAGAAACCAAGACATTGGTACACTTCTGCTTTGTTTCTGTACAATAAAAGATAAAATGTGCATTAGGTATGCTTGTACATGACATTGTACAATATTTACATACAATTCTTAATAGCATGAAATTTCAGGATTATCTATATACATATTGAAAATGTATCAGAAATATTTGGACTGTCTATTTTTCTTAAATATGTATGGTAATGCTTGTAGCTTTTTTTTTTGTTTGTTTTACTATCTTATACTAGAAAAAAATAGTTAATTCAGTGAGCTGTAGACAAATCGCAACCAATGTTTTTCTTTATTTGTCCGTGTTTTCTCTCTACAGTTAAAACTGTACAGGTGATTGGAATATCCAGCACCTTCTGTGGTCGTTAAGTCAAGTCGATATCACGGATGTACCACTGAAAGTCCATGTGTAGCACCTGTTAGAGAGCTCGGATCGCATCAAGGCTGAACGGACGAAGTCTCCGGAGGCTTGGAGGACGTTCTTGGGCCGACACATTCAATGTTATCTGGATATCTTCCTCCTCTTAGGCTTGGGGAGCTTCACCTGACGATCCCTCGACGGGATCTGACGACAGACGGACAGAAACATTACGGTGACGAAAAACACAAGGAGAAAAAATGACTTCTTCGTCTCTCCGGGGGATCAAGAAAGGTGTAAACAACTCACTGTGCCCGACATCTTATCCAGCTCACTCATGGCCTCGTGGATAGCAGCTTCCAAGTGATTATTCAGTTTCCCCGGCCTGTTGAACATTGATATTTTACATTATTTACAGTTAAGCTAATGCAGTCAGACAGGTTTTTTTTGCTGCAGGGCCCATACTACACTGCACCAACACCAACACATTAACCTGGTTCAGATCTAAGTTGCAGTACGGTGTGTAACCATTTACTGAAGCAACAATATGGTGGGCGGGTTTACTTACTTCAGGCCTCTTTTGGCGGCTCGGTCAAGTGCCTCCAAGTCGTGCGTCAGTGTTTTTAGCTTCTCTGGCTCTACCTGGAGGGAGACGAGACCAAACACCAAAACAATGACGGTGAATTTGATTACAGGGTTTGGGTTTGGAATTTGATTACAAAGCCTTCGACTTTCTGGCAAGCATCTACCTTACACTGGAGAATAATTTGCGGCAGCCATGAATATGGGGACTATGGCTGGTTTGTTTAGCCACTGAAATCAGCCTTCACTCTGCATTTAGTCTAAAGAATTCAAGTTGGCTTGTAAAATAGTGTTCACAGACGGGTTTCTCACCTTGGCCTGCTCCCGCAGCTGCATAGCAGCACTGTGCACTTGTTCGTCCCCAGCCAGCTTGGCAGGCCAAGGTGGGAAGCCTTTCAGCTGGCCCCAGACCAGCTCTCCCATGTTGAAGGTCCTGGACCGGTAGCAGTGAAGCAGCTCTGAAGAGGGAGAGTCCGGTTGCCGCAGGTCCTCCTCGCTGCTTAGGCTCTTAGTGTCCGAGGGGCTGGGCGCCATACCGTTGAAGTGGCCGTTGTAGTGGCTGTAGTCTTTGGCTGTGGCCAGAGGTCCCTCCAGGCTCGTGGAGGAGCTGGGCGACTGGTCGTCCCCCGTCAGCTCCTGCCTCGGGGGGCCCAGCACATCTCCGTAACCCCGGGTGCTGAAGTGGGTAGTGGCGCCATTGATGTGGACGCAGCGCTCCACCGTCTGCTCCAGACGCTCCTTGTAGTTAGCAGGCGTCCGGTGGCAGTTGTTGAAGCGGTAGCCATCATCGAGAAAGGCCTTATCGTGGGCCATGACCAGGCCGTGGTCGTTGGACCCCTCTGTGGGGCAGGGCGGGGCGGGGGCCAGGCTGGCGGGTCGCTCCATGCAGGGACTACTCCTCACTTGGGTCGAGCACTCCAGAAACTCCTCACCACCCCAGGCGCTGTTGTTGCTGTGAGCGTCGAAGCCTCCCCCGTGCTGCGTCTCTCCGTCCCACTGCCCCCTGGGAGTTCCACGGCCAGGAGAGCGGAAGTAGTCGTTGGCCTCGGGGCCGTCTGGAGTGCTCTTTCCTGGATCCATGTTCTTCTGACCTCGTCCCGGCCTCACCTGCCTCGGTCTGGCTTGCTGCGGTAACACCTCTCCTTCCTGGTGCCTGTGCAGGACTGTGCTAACTGCTTGGGGGAGGTTGACCGGCTCCCCTATAGAGGCAGTGAAGGCACTCATGGCGCTGAGGGAAGGCACCGGACTCGATTGTGTGGTCCCGCTCACTGTGGTGGTTATAGTTACATGCATGCCCTTGCTGGCGGCGTCCACCACGGCTCTGTAGATGGCGTCCACCGACTCCGGGCCTCCACCCGGGCCCCTGTCACCGCCGGGTGCCCCCGCTGGAAGCCCTTCACCTTGGGGCTGTTGTTCCTCCCTGAACTGTGGGTGAGACAACATCCCCGTCTGTGGACACAACAGCAAGGTCACAACACGATGCAATTACGTGAATTTGAAACGCTGCAGACAATTAAAGTAGAACTCATCATCTCCACCTGGTAGTTCTGGTAGAGGCAGGCCATGGAGCCGGCATTGGCGTTGCTTCTGTCTGAGTAGGGCGGGTTGTCAGAGAAGTGCTGCTGTCCCTGGTAGGCTGGGTGGGAGGCCACTCCCTGCTGCATGCCCTGGTGGACCTGCTGCTGGTACATCTGACCTACACCGGTGTTGACGTGAGGCTGCAGGCCGCCCATACCGCAGCCAAGGGATGAGGGGTTTCCTGCAAAACCATTGGGACAATGTAAGTCAAAATTGTCGTGGGACGCCAAAGACAGACGCTGACGGGGATGATCAGTCACCCAGCTCCTCCACTAGCTCTCTCTTCGGTATTTAAACCAAATAGCACAGCAACGTCACTGCTTACTATCCCTTTTTGCTAGATAATAATACTGCAAATCCAGTATTTCCTGACTTGATGTAATCACACATTATGCACAACTCGAGCAGACTTTGCTAATTATTAGCATTAACAAAATGCATTTGCATTCAGGCTTTTGCAAACAATATACTGTATAAAAATACAAGCAGATCTATTTGGAGTGGGCGGCCAAAAATAATGGCAAATGACTGGCAAAGCTGGGCAAGTGTAAAGACTTTCGGAATAAAAGAAAAAGTTGCACATTAACAATCTGTTGCGCCCAAAACTAACAGATGGACGCGCTGCGCGGTCCAGACAGACTAGTTAGCAAAAGCGTCCAAGGACACAACATGAACAAAAAAAACACATATCAAGGCCACAGATGTATCAATGAATGAGGAGACAGCCCAGCAGCAACGCTACGCAGACAAAAGCAGAAGCAAACAGACTCTCAGAGGCCCGACGCCGTGTTCTGTGGGAGTGAGGATGAGACCGGAGCAGCTGGTGATGCTACGTAGCTGAAGGGCAGCTGTGTGTGTTCTCCATTTTTCTTTCTTCCCTCTCTAACGCTGAGAGCCACGACCCCCCCCCTTAACTCCCCACATCCTCCGCTACCGCTATGATATAGTGACGGCTGTTGCCGGGGGAGGTTTCCATGGGAACCGAGTGATGATTGGTGGTGCTGTCCGCTGCCAGGAAGCTCGTTGGGGGAGTTTGGGTGGAGGAGGGGGGGGGTTACCAGGGTCGGGTGGTGTGATTTTACTCTTCTGGGGGATGGGGGGCGGTCAGCTGGGTGGCAGGAGGTCTTTGGGGGGTTTACAATGAACTTTGGAGTATTTGTTGATGGGGGGGGGGGCCTTCAAGGCTCGCTAGCCGTCCAGAAACAGATGGTTAGAGGCTAATGCTAAAAAAGCCACCAACTAGACCACTTTCAAAGAGCTCTCAGTGCTCTTAAGGACCCAAACATGTCGTCCAAATTAGCCTCAAGTATGAGGAAATCAAGGAGACTACTCGGGGGCATAAGATCTGCTCTTTGGTGACAGAATATTCTTTTATCCCGAGAGCCTGTGAGTGCTTATGTGCTAGACAGGGGAGGTGGAGTCATTTCGCTGTATCTGTGACATTATCATTGCTTTCTTTTTCAGGATAAAAACAACAAAACACTGATGAGTTTTGGACCATTAGAGGCAAGAGTCTTGCCGGTTTTGCCGAACCGTTTTGGCAAGTTAAAAAGTAGCCAATATTAGCAACCAGTGCCACCAGCATCACAGCGCGTAATCCACTGTGTATTGCACAGCAGTAATAAGCAATATGACAATGTGATTACCATAATGCTTGTTCGTAGACCAACAGAGCCACTGACGTCTGATAAGGCCGGGCGCAATTTGAGCCGAGGCCGGCAACATTAAGGAGATCAAATTTCAGTAGGGGGGGGGGGTTTGTTTGCTAGATGTTTGCATGATGAGACATGGCAGAGATAGTCTCAAAGAAAACTGCACCAATATGGCACCATTTGGGATTTGAGGCCGTAAAAGGTTGTTGTGAGATATAAAAACGTCAGGAGTCCAGCTGAGTGCGGTGCAGCTTCTTCTTCTTATTATGTCGTGATTACTGGTCGTTAGCTCAGAGGTGCATTACCGCCACCAAGTAGACTGGAGTCGCTCCACTCTAATTCACGAGCTGTCTCAGTCTCAAGTGTGACCACTAGTGGTAAATATCTGTATAGCGGTCTAGTCGGACGTCTAGGGGCCCTGCAGAGTCATGTTTTGATGACAGGATCCCCTGATTGTTTGCATCACCTGTTCTGCGATTATGACACAAGGATGAGCACATTTTGAACTGTTGTGACGATGCGTGTTTTTAGATTTACGTCCCTACATCCTGTCATGCTCTACCTCCTGACTTACACTTTCGTCGACTTGACTTGCAGAATAACGAGATACCTGGTGATTAGAACAGATTGGCTGCAGCAGACCTCGGTGGTATCTCCATTATAAACCATACGAGGACACACAGACGCACCGTGAATACATAAACTCATAGTCCGGTCCCACAGCAGGCAGGACGGGGGGGTACGGGGGGGAAGAACAACAAGATGTCGGTCTTTTCAGCGCTTTCAAAACAAACGCTCACATGAATGAGAGTACACACACACACACACACACACACACACACACACATATATATATAAAAAGCATACAGTCACACACAAATAAACAGAAGCACACTCACTGTAATACACAAGTAGTCACAGGCATGCACACACAATCATTCAAACACACACACACACTAAACCCTCATCAAAGGATTCACTCTGGTCCCTATTCAGGGTCTATAGTTACTATAGCGACCGGCCAGCTCTTTTTCGAGCGCCCTATCTGGGCCGCTTCCCTTAAAGCGTGATCCAGATCCCATTTCCATCTTCTTACACCATTGACTGATGCTAGCATACAAATAACACAAAGAGAAACACTGGCGGACTGACAATTAGCCGAGCTTTCCAAAGATGAGGGGCCTGCTCATTAGCTCAGAGATACAGGAGGAGCCCGACTGTCTCGGCTCGGGGCCTATCACCTAAATCCTTTGGTTTTTGTTCACTTATAAGCATGGAAACCTTCTTCATCCAACCACTAGCTTATCACGAGGAAGAGCGGGGGAAACACAGTCACTACCTGCAATAGTGTGATCACTGCGCTCACACAATAAATACAACTGTAGTTATTTTAGCAATGAATGAAATGCAAATGTCCGTTTCAAAAACGGAGACAGTAAAAAATAACATATTTGCTCCATTGTGTTATTTAAGAGAGTATAAATGCCTTAAAATGTAAATATTTAGCAGCAAATGTATTGTGAATGAAGAAATATAAAAAGTCTCACCCGACTCAGAGATGGTTTGTGTACAGCTCCCATCAGCACCTCCATGTGGCATCACCACCATGGTAGTCCGCCCCATACCGTGAAGGAGGTTCTGCTGTGAGGGGTGAGGGCCGGGATGGGACAGCGGTGGGGGGTTAGTGTGGGGGCGTCCCAGCGGCATGCCATCGGGGCCCACTGGTCCACCTCCTGGCACCATAGGCCCACAGTTACTCATGGAAGAGGCCTGCATCTGGGCTATCATGTCAGGGAACTGGCCTGGACGAGAGCCCAAATGGCCCACAGAGGTGTCCATGTTCTGGCAGTGCTGCATGGCATCCCCTGGACCCCGAAGCCTCTGCTGAGCTAGGAGGTTCTGCTGAGGGCCAGCAGGGACCATACCAGTGCTGTCGTTGTAGTGCAGCTGTGCAGATCCTTGAGGGCCCGGGCCAGGGCTAAGACCTGGACGATGGTTGTGGGAGCTCTGGCAGCTCATGGACTGGAGAAGCTGGGCCATGGAGGTGTTTGGGGGAAGGTTTCCAAGTCGGCCCACTTTTCGAAGCTGCTCAGTGGCACTGGGACCCGCCATGTGGGGTCCTCCCATGCCTCGCTTGTTAAGCATGTTGTAGACCATGTTGTTACTGTTGTCGTGGTTTACAGCAGCGCTGCCCGATGACTGCTTCCGTTTGCGCATGGGGTCCCTCTGCTGGGCCATGAGCTTGTCTCTAAGAGCCGCCCGACCACTCTGGCCCTCAGGAGTGTTGAGCAGCATGGTGGAGTTTGGCGGGAGCATTGAGTTTAAAGTGCTGTGTCCCTCCATGCCTCGAGGGCCGCTCATAGAGCCAGGGTGTCCGCCACCTACTCCATTACCTCCACCACCAGCCCCCATGCCTGTCATACCACCACCACCACCACCGCCACCGCCACCTCCGCCGCCGCCCATGCCAGCAGGGCTGTTGCCAGCAGCGCTGAGTTTGTTTTGATTTGCTAGCTGTGCTTTGGCTGCGGCTGACAAGAGACTGCTGGCCGGGAAGGAAGCGGCATTCTGTTGGTTGAGAATCTGGTTGAGGGGCATACCCAGGAGTCCTGGGTGGCCCTTCTGGGAAGCGCTAGGGGTTGCCAGAGAAGAAGATGACGAGGAGGAAGAGGTGGGTGAGTACATGGGGTTGTTGTGCTGCTGGGCGCCAATCGAGTTTCCCATGCCGGGCAGCATCTGGGAGTCTTTGTACTGGTGGTGCGGGTCAGTTTTGTTGGTGGAGGGGCTGGAGGGCATAGAAGGCCTGGGAGATCCCATGGCCGACCTGGGGGAACGAGGAGGAACCTTCATGCCACATGGGGCCTGGTGCCCCGAGGGCATTGCAAAGTTCCCATGGTCAGAGGAGGTGGAGGATGACCGTGAGCGATGAGGAGAGGCCTCCATTCGGCCAAGGACAGGCCCTGCCATGTGGACAGGCGAAGTGACAGGGGAGGGGGACATGGAGGAAGCCGGACCACCCTGTTGAGTCCTTTGAACATGGCCGCCATGCCCCACAGGCACAGGCTTCACTGTGGGTAAAGGTAAGTTGCTTGGCAAGGGAACGATGGCGGGAGGGGGTATGTTTACATTCATCATTTGTACCTGAGAGTGGATGTTGGGCTGGAAGTTGGAGGGGTTTGGGGCGTGGCGGGGGATGGGGTCCAGGATGCCTAATGGGTCTTTTTCGGACATCAACTGCCTTTTCTGAAGAGCACAGGATGGTGGTATGGATGGAGGAGGCGGTATGGGATGCACAGGGGGCTGTGTTTTATGGTGAAATGCTGCACGGGACATATCCATACCAGGGGGGAAGCTCCCCCGAGGCATGTTCATGACAGGGCTTTTGGCAGTGGCCGTGGGGGAGAGGGGCGTGCTAGTCCTCCCTGTCATGGCGCAAGATAGCTGGCCCGCAGGGGAGCCATGGAGCATTAAACTGGGTGGGGAAAGAGGCGTCCTAGAGTTCCCATGGATGGAGGCTGAGCCAGGACTACCAGCTCCTGGAAACCCACAAGGATTGGTCCTTGGAAAGCCATCGGGGCTGCCCAGAGTGTCTGCACTGGGAGACTGTGAGCCATCTCCATACAGCTTAGCACTGGAGGGAGGTGGGCTCAGCATGCCTCCATACCCAACCCGGTAAGGGGATCTGTGGCCCGTCTCCCCACTGCTCAACCTCTGCGGCCTGGGGTATCCAGAGTAGAGCTCGGGATGCTGGGCTCCACCCATCTCCTGGGGTGGATACAGCCTCTGCTGCTGCTGCTGTCCAGTTGCCATCATCATCTTGAAAGGATTCTTGCAGTCTGGGCCAACAGCGTTGGGCAGGCCATCGTGGGGTTTAGTCCTTATTACTCGTTGAGACGTGGAGTGTGCAACGACCACCGATGATGTACCTTGAGGCCAAACAAAGTACATTTGAGTTAGATCAATACCAACGCCTTGGACAAAACCAGGGCAGGAAAGTTATTGTCATCTGCAGGTCACAGAGGCTGGTGAACCATTAAAATGACAAACTAGTTAATATCAGTATTCATTTGTCTAATATAACTGGATTTACTCATACCTCCCCCCGGACTGGTGAGCGTCAGAGGTGGGTGCGTCCCCATGCTCCTGTGCAGCGTGGCCACCGCCAGAAGCTTCCTCTTGTGAATGCAGAGCTTGGTGACGTCTTCATCGGCTCTCACATCCTCCGCCGTCCTCTGCTTCACAGCTGCCCCTGGGTCGAAGTTGAACACCTGAGGAGAAAGATTGGTGGGTTGAACAGATATCAGTTCACAGATACCAATGTCAATGTGTCTTTCACTTTTGGTCATGGTCACAGAGCACTTTGGAGTAATAACCCACATCTAAGGATGGTCAAGAATCTAAGAATCAAACATTTCGTTTCTTCTTTTTCTGTCGACAGAAGACAGTTAAAGTGAAAAGGGGGGATTGTGAAAAATGTTTTGTGTTTTTTGGGGGGTTAGCATCTGCTATATTAAAACATGAATAATAGAGCAGAGAAGCCAACATCAGCCTGATAATGGCCTGATCTCACAGACATGGTGTTGGGACAAATTTAGCTTCAAGAAGGATAATCATTTGGATTATCCCCATGTAATGTGATACAGTGGACGCCTCACGACACCCAGACATCTGCAGTATGGACCTTCCCATAGATCAGTGGAGTCGGTCAGCTTGAATTCATTTCATACATGCTGCGCATAAGGAATGGGAGTGGAGAAATGGATTATGCTGCCGGAGTGGTTCGAGAGCTTTCTCTGGACATTTTTCCGCTCTTTTCCGCCGTGAAAACAGGACGCTACTGGAATTCATTGTATCCGACATTAATCCAAGCCGACCACAGCCACCGAGCTCCGTGAAGGACAAAACTACAAACTTGTTTTTTTACAGCCACCTTTCAAGCTGACAGGGGGGACTTTTTGATACTCAAACAACCATTTCAGCAAAAACAAAAGCATCACTTTAACAACAGTCTGTCAGAAGTTGTTTTCACCTTGGTTTGACGAGCGTGACACCATTTCCTCCTCACAGACGTGTTTACCTCGTCCTCATTCCTCCCTCTATTCCTGTCCTCCTTCCTAGCTGCCGTAACAAATGTCAAATAAGTAACGTGTCCCATCTTGAGGCGGGAACACGTCCAGAGTTGACCGCCTGCTTTGAATTAAACTATCATGTAGTCTGAAGAGGCATTTAGCTCACATTTATTCTCAGTGATTTGCAGCCAAACCTGTAATAAGTGGAAACTAACTAACACAACAGCTGCTCCACAAGCAACAAACAGTTCTTGCAAAAATAGCTTAATTATTAAATCTTAAAATTGTAGATTGAAATTTAAGCGATTGGTTAAAACTCCTTCACAACCCAGCATGCAATGGTCTCACTGACTTTTACTTCTCCAGGAGTAAAAATAAGGAAATGCACCAACAAAACAAAAGAAATCTTCCCCTTACAAACGTAGATTTTATGTCTCACTTGTCTCCAAACAGCAGGGACGGGATCAGACATGATTCCCCAAACTAAACCCGAATCCTGTTTGACGTCATCTGCAATTCGACGCTTGAAATGAAGTGTGGTTCACATCTTTTTACCTTGCAGAGAACAGCTGATGAATAAAGCTTGTTGAAAAAATGACATTTAGGGTACAGCAACGCCACCTGCTAATGAAAGTTTAGGTTTAATCTGCTAGGGGTCCTTATTTAGCTGTAGTTTTTAGACAACATCATATTAATTCATCTTAATTAGAATATCCTCTGAAGTCGATTCATAAGGCAGCTGTAAAATCACCGCCTGATCGCTGTGTTTTAAATGAATCAGGACAAAAATAATTACCTTGTGGAGGATGAGTGGGCACTCCAGGCCGCATTTGCAGGTTCCATCTGTCAGCAGGTAGGTCTTTACCTGCTCCAAGCTGGACAGCACCGAGCCACTGGGACTGCACACAGAAAGCACCGATGTTAGTCTGAGGACAGACGTCAGCCGGTGTCGCTCCAGAGCACAAACACTCCTTCTGTCACACTAAATGTTGCATTGTTTAAAAAGGATTTTTACAAGGGCTTAGTGCTCCCACCACAATTTTATTCCTGACTCAGAAGATGAAAAGGAACCGCTGCACATTGAAACGCTCCACTGACAGACGTACAAACGATTTCTTTAGGTGGGTTAGCAGCTCCTTGAGGCAGGTTTCGCTGCAGGTTTAACAGCCTTGCAACCAAGAAATCAAACAGTCAAATCCTCCCACACCACAGAGGAACTCTTCCATCCATATGAACTAAAAACAATAATTGAAAACATGGTCAGTGAGGAGGAGCCTGGTAAAATATCATGTTGAATAAAAAGTCCAAGCTCATTATCAATATGTAACTAATGAATAACCTGATACATGCATGCAAATGTCTTCCTTTTAGTTGGGGAATTTGGAGACACTTTCTAAAACAATAATATTCCACTTATACCATTAAGTTCCTTTATTTCAGCCATTTCACAACGATAAAACCAGGAACATTGAAGGACTAAAAGTAAACATCAGGAATGTGAACAGGAAGTCACAGCTGCAGTAAATCCAGGAGAAATTAGGAGTTTTGAACCAACGACTAAATCACCAGTCACAGCTGCTGTGAACACATCTACTGTGAGGATCTACAGTTGCACATCCCCGAAGCAAACGCACACTTTAAATGTAAAAGAACATGAGCATGTGTGCGGTGACAGTATCAGGCCACGGTCACAGAAGTACACGGGATTCTTTCCAACACCCAAAATAAACCTGACACCAGCCAACTGCTTTAGTTCATTGTGGCTGGTAAATACCCGTGCTGGTGTTCATATGCCGGGAAGGACACCGACTTCCAGTCTACATCACACGGATCCAACCCATTAGTTAAAGCCCCTGTTGCACAAGAGGATTTCATAAGCGACTGACGGGTTTCTTGAAAGGAGGCGTAGTGAAATTAGCTTGTAACAATTTACCAGAATTTGGTGTTTCCTGTCCAAGCAAACAACAATTTACTTGAGTCAAGGGAACGCTTATTGCAATGTTACCGGCAGCCTCCCAAAGAACAATATGTTCAAGAGATTCTTACAGCTATCGATGCCAAATACTGTGGTAAAGCTGCATCCTGAGTTAAGGGAATAACTATGACTCCGTACAGCAAGAAACACGATCAAAAAGTTACCTCCTGCAGCACCAAAACCTGATGGTTATTATTGGTTTTACATAAATGATATGATTTCTACAACTCACCTACTTTTGGCCACTTTATGCGCTACAGACAAAACAATTAGTTGATAAACCTGACTGTAATTTTGGTAATATCTTTTAAGTAATTTACTGTGCATAATGTGGAACAATATATGGATCCAGAAATCTAAAATTGAATCTAAAGAAGCCGACTTACGAGCTCTATTTCTTACCTTATGTATACGACCCCGCCGCCATGCTCCGGCTTGCGCTGCCAGCCGATGGGGACCTGGACAGGGACGGCCTGCCTCTCATCTCCCGCCTCGCAGTCCTTTCCGCCATTCATTGCTCCACCGGTTTTACGCTCGACGCCTCACAGGTATATATATCAGACATCAACCGGTGTCTTCGCAATGCACCTCATGCTCGTCTTCCAAAGCCGTGGTGGAGGAGGAGATGGTGGGAAGGGTGCGGAGACGGATAGAGCTGCAGGATTATGCTTCGACGTAGGGCTTTGCTCTCAGGTAGAGCTGGTGGGTGGTCGGGTAGGGTGAGGCGAGCTCACAGCAGACCCTACCCTCTCAGCTGCTTCATGGCTACACAGCTAAATGGTGCATGGACTTCCATTACTGCATCTTCGTCTTTCAGAGCCATCCGACTCGGGAAGATGCTGGCTGAAGAAGCGGGGATCAGGAGTGGCTTTGCTTTCACAGGAAAGTCGCCCAGGATACAGTCCCTCAGTCGGACAAACAGAGTGTGTTTAACATATCGGCTCCCAAACGCAGTTGGGTAGTGGTATTCCCATGGTTCCTGTGAGGGCAGAGCAGAAGAGGAATGCACATGAATTAATGGTCAATGCGATCCATTTGCATTGCATGAGTAAATACATAATTTAATCTGCTCTGGGAATGGAAGACATAAATGATATAAAAGCCGCTTCAAGTTCTGACAGTCTTTTTATTTAACCAATTACTTCCATTGTGCTATAAAAAGGCAAAATGCTAAATAATTGTTGGACAATATCTGAACTCGGTATGTTAGCGATGGCGCTCCATGCAAAGCCTCCTCTCAGCCGCCGGTGCTGCTGACTCATAACTGCCCCGTGAGCTGCTGAGACCGAACCCAGCGACACCACCACAGAGGAAGAGAGCGAGGTGAGGAGGGTAGTGCTGCCCGTGGTCACAGCAGCTAAACGTATGCTGTTTATCTGGAAATACGCAGCACCTCATCGTCTCAGTAGAGGTGCGTAGTGTCCTATCAGAGACCACCACATCGTTAAAATCTCATCTCCCACAGCGCCGTGTGTGCAGAGGTAACAGAGAAAGCATCATTTATATTGTTGTGTTCATATTGGAGGAAAAAAATAATTATTTTTCCAACAAGTGCTTGGTGCAGAGTTGCTGTTTGAGGACGTCTCTGGCTGCGACATGTTTAACCTCCATTTATCAGGTTCTGATTTAGTATTTTGGCTTTTTTGTTTGCTCGAATTGGAGACAGACGAGAAGCGGTACAAAGAGAGAAGAGTAATGTCCACAAACGTCCTGGACCCGATTCAAACCGAAGACATTTTGATTAAAAACGACATCGGTGCCACAGCCAATGTTTTCATCTTAACCTTTGGCAAAGCAACACTATTTAAATCTGTCACCTTGCTAATGTGAAAGCACAAAATTAAATCTCAGCTCTCACCATTTTACGGCCCATCCCTTCCCACCATTTCCTGACTCTCAAGAACTACCATGTCCACATTACATATGGTATCTACTAATCTGTAACCTTTTACTGCAGGTGGATCTTTTTTAAGATTATGTTTTCAGCCTTTACACATGTATTGTTCACATCAACAAGAAAGAGACAGACAGACAGTGAGAGAGGACAGAGAGGGGGTCGAACTCAGGACACACAAGCCGAACAGAAATGCAGCCTGAATTCCATTATTACTGCACTGAAAAAAATATTACGGTGGATTCTTTAGCTGTGACCAGCAACTAAAAAATGTCCCCACCTTTTGGCAGCCTTATTTTTCTCCCTATAAGGCGAAAATTTGGCGTGGAGGTCAAGTATTAGTGAGGTTGTATGTGTATGAATGCTTGAACGCATGGATGCAGCTATCGTGAATTTATGCTTGTTATAGTAGGCTTTTGCGTGATGCTCTTACACGATTGCTTTGGAGCCTCAGCACATTGCTGTTTCAGCTAGGCCGTCGTTGAGTTACGCATCCTTTAAAAATATACGTGGGGACACAAGATCTGCTATTTTGAATCTACGGCCAAATCTACAGACTTGTTTGGCAGATTAGGACAAACAAAAGCCAATATAGTTCATCCTAATCTGGATACAAGGCATCAAACGTAATGTACATTGTGTAGAAACTGGTGAATGTTTTAAATGGTGACTAGTTGCAGAAGAGCCTGCATTATGAAGCTTCATTTACTGATGGTCTTTACCTGTATAATGTACTGCATGGTACTAAACAATTCACACAGAGCTCTCCACTGCAGCTTTTCAAATGACACAGTGCAGACACAATACATTTAAACTTTAAAGGCTTCATACTGAAGCTATGATACGTAGAACGGTACGTGGGTTTAAGGACAAGGAGAGAAACACAAAGCCTCACGTCACTGCAGAGTCACTGCAGAGTCACTGCGATTATAGAAAGGATGGGAATAATAGTGCGAGTGTCACGCATTATGTGGCACTTGGGAAGGTAAAACGCACCTATTTGAAGATGTCACAGTGAAGGGAAAGCAGTCAACAACAATCTTACGGTTTTCAACATAACATTGAGGAAAAGATGCAGAATTATTGGAAACATGTTCAGAGGAAAAATAAGTTTTGGCACAGAACTGCCTTGCATATGATGTGAATTCTTCACAGCTTGGACTCAATCCAGCTGCAAACTTAATATAAGCAGTATGGAAAGAAAGATGAATGCAGAAAAAAAGACATAAACACAGCCACCGGAGACTTACGGCAATGCAATCTCAGAAAGACAAAAAAATTTTCAGATAAGAAATCGCATCAAAATGACAAGTGGAACTGCAGCCAAAGGTTCTTGACTAACTGAATTTGCAGTCCATTAAGGACGGCATCTTAAGTAAATGAAAACGTTCTCTCTCAATGTCCAAATTTTAAAGAATATGATCAGACAAAGTGGCTTGTGTGCATCTCATTACATGGTCAAGAGGTGGCCTTCTTTGTCTCGTGTCCTTATTGTGATATGTGTTATTTACAGTGAAATTAATGCATATGTATTTCTAGTAGCGATCAAGAGGGCTTGATGTCTGGAATTTACTTTGCCTGCGACGATGGTCTTTCCAAACCACAACCCCGTCTAAGAACAAGCTCTTTAAATAATGACTGTAGGACAACACGACAAAACTTTACCAGCATTTGGATTAAATGCTTGATCAAGCTATTTAGAAACAACAACAGTGAGAGGATAGCCTTTTTCACACCTGTAAAATCAAGGGAACACAATCTCAGTTTAGCACAACCTTAAAAGACGTCGGAAGAAATATGTTGACCCTGAATCTGTTTAACTTGACACACTATGTATGTTATGCAGATAATACAGGGAATTTGTGATCAAATTTCTGCTCATATTTGATTATTACCTGTTGGACTGATGCATAAAATATATTGTGGGGCCACACGGGTAAATTAAGTGGTATTATACGTCACCTTGAACATAGAGAGTGCGTTTATCGTGCAGTATGCTCTTTATTAGGTTGACATGGGAGCACGATGCCTGACCACCTCTGAACATGAACTCCTGAGCATTTATATCTGCATTTAGAGCTGACCACTTGATCGGACCTCTAAATATGCATTTAGTGCCAACAGGGTCTGTCATATGTTGTCAAATAAAGCAAGAGCAGGGAACAGGTAGCAATGCAAGTTCCCTGCACAGAGCATGTACTGTTTATAGAGTATAATCCTGGGCATGATACTAAAAAAGGAAGCAGGATAAACTGTATGTCCTCTCACTGAAGCACAACACATCTACCATGGTCTTTCAGACTAAATTAAACCCATTAATTCTCAACCTAGCATTAAATCTTGCTGTAACCCCATGGAGTTGGCTAAGGCTAGCTATAGCTGTAAATTAGCCATATTGTCCTGCAGCCTTCAAAGTTGACAGCTATACATAAGTAATTATAATATGTAATATATATAAATTACTTTTTCCTCCAAAACTGGAGAACGTGACAACCGCTTGTGTACATTACCAAAGCAACCACAGTTGTCTGAACCTTAGCTAATGGCCAATTAGCTTGGTGAACATTAGCTAGACTGCCAATATGTTGCCTTTATTAAACGTTTTAGCGACAACCGTGTGCAAGTTAAATGTTGTTTACTGTATCACATGACAAAATGTGCAGCTGAAACCCCATCGTGTGTGAAGTGAACGTGTCAACAAGCGGAATCAGTGCTGTCTGACTGTGCTTTTTGATGCATTGGATACAGTATCTGACCTAGCTCAGCTGGCTAGCTACGGTTAGCTAGCTAGCTAGCCAGCTAGCTTGTTGTAACGTAAAATGAATTAGAGGGCGAGCTAATAACGCTAATAACGTTTTAGCATTTAAATTAGCGAAACCGGAAGCGGTGTCACACACATTGCGGACCGACCAACTCGGATTCCGACTTCAAATTGTCGAAGTAAAAAAAGAGAAGCAAGCTAGGCCCGCGTTCAGGTTTCCGAGCCAGGCAAGGCCAGGCCAGGCCAGGGCACTAGGCCGAGTTAGCATGGGTTAGCCTAGCATAGCTAGCTGATATAGCCGTGCAAAACCCGTTGCGTTTGCAGGGAGAGAGAGAGTGAGAGCGAGCGAAGAAGAAGAAGAGAGACGCTTTTCAGGCATTAACGTCAAAATCAAGCCGTAAACAGTCCGTTCTTACACGTGCATCACGGAGAACGCACACCGGTACTGAAACAGTGAAATGTGTAAATATAAATAAGAATAAGAAGCCTACCCATTAGTTCTCTGCCTCTGCTGGTTCTCCTACACTGGGATATTGGAAATGATGGAGAGCCCCACCGCGCATGCGCGGCAGGATCAACCAGCAGATGGGAGAGAGGTGATGCACGTTACCCTCCAGAGCTCAGATGCATAAGCTCTCTGTGGCAAAAACAAAAAACATTGGGGATGAAATTATGAAATGAATGAGGCACAACTGAACGTGTGGGTGGGATGACTCACACAGAGTTTTCACTAAAGGCTCCTACAGTGGGTTGTGGGGGCCTCCAGGCAGCAAAATAAATGGTTCATGTTGTTTAATATAAAATAATGACCTCTCATATCATGAGGTTGCACACTTATATATATAATATATATATGGAAATGCTTCACTTTTGTCTGAAGGTCCAACCTGAGGAGACGTTAAATTAATTCAGTGTGTGGCTGCTGGAAAAGGACCGCTTCATGTATTTTTAAGGGCAAACACAGGGCTGAATGTGAAAGTAGAGTCATATTTTAGGATAATGCGACAGGCTAAATGTGAGCGGAGACTGGGAGACGATGTGTGAGATATCTGGTGCTTTATTGGGCTTTTTTCATCAGTCAACCAAAAGCCACAGGAAACGTGTTAAAGTGCTTACCATCATTGTGAGTGAGTGAAAGATGTTATGCACACAATCTAAATCAGAGCCGTGGTGACAGTTCAAATAAATAAATCCTAATTACATTTAATTTACCATGTTGGGGCAATCAGTGTCAACTCCCTGAAATGCTTAAAGATATGACAATTTCAAAGATATTTTAAAAGACAAATAAAATAGTATTTTCTATTGCCAAAAAATGTCAAACACCAACTGCTGATGAAGACTGTGAGGTGGGGTTGAAAGCTCTGGAAAATGAACACATATTTATCTATATTATATATATATATAAATATGTGTAATCTTCATTCACAGTCAGGGGTATAAATGTGTATCTTAAGCACACTTCAATTGACAGATATTACAATTTATTTACATTGATATTAATAGTAAAAGTAGTAATACATGTATGTATATATTGTATTTATGGTGACAGTGCATTTCTATTCTATTCCATTCTATTCTGACCCTCAGCCAATCAGAGCCCGAGAATCCGTCAAAGCCGGAAGTCGTCATAGCTGGCAGAGCGGTATTCCCGCGAAGATTGAGACCACGCTGGAGGAGAACTCCTGTGTTTACCAGGTATGTCTCTTTATTATTTGATGCGTGTACACAACCAGACAGTCTGACGTTAACGTAAAGTCAAAGTAGTTCAGATCCGCGTGGAGGGGAAGTGGTGCCAAACTCTATTCGTAAATTACGACACATCTTTGCTTTCCGGCAAATTTTAACAGACTAACACACGTCAGAGGTAGTTAATAAAGTGGAAATTGTATTAAAAATATGTCTTTTTGCAGTATCTACATGCTAAATTGTGATTTGTCCTCATTTATGATGGAGTTTATCTAATGTTGCAGCATTAATGCACATATGTATCACAAAGCAAGTTAGTGCATTTTACATTACGGACCATAGGAAGTCCCTGCAGCACATCTTGGGAACCACAAATATGTATTTGACATGTTTTGCAGATTAGAGTCGCAGCATCATGAGTAAGAGGAAGATAACAAAGACTCATTTGCCAGTGGGAGAATGCATCTCACAGGTGTGTATCAGCAAACCTGACTTATTCTCCTCTAACCTGTTTATGGATGATGTGTCGCTGTAATGTCTTTATTGATTTTCAGGTTCAGGAGACGTTAAGGGAGCGGCTTTGTCATCAGCGGCTCCCCGACAGACCGGAGGGAGTGGAAGCGCAACACAAGTAGGTGGAAAATACACTTTTAAGATTGCTTTTCTCCTTTAGCGAGGGATATTCCCAGCTGACCTGAACACAACACAAGTGTCTCAGGTGTTGCTCTCTAGAGCAGGTAGACACTCCACCACTGAGCCTTTCATCATTTACACTCATCAGGAAAAAGAGACAATAAGTTTCTCTTTTAACTATAGAACGCACTGTTTCCTACAACTGTAGGAGCATTATGGGTATTGTAGTGAAAGCTGTGTATTTTCAGACACCTCTTGGAGCTGCTGAAGCGGACCGCCGTCCACGGGGAAAGCAACTCCGTGCTCATCGTCGGCCCCAGAGGAGCAGGAAAAACTATGGTGAGCCTCTGCAGCCGGATCATACAATGAGCTTATGGGTAAAAGACAACAAAGGGTGCGTTGTCTGATGTCTGTGTTTTGTGTCCGCAGCTGCTGAAGTGTGTCCTGCGAGACCTGCTAGAGGAAAAAGAAGCACAGATAAGCCTGCTACAGGTTCACCTCAATGGTACAAGTGCTGACTCGCCACCAAACCTGAATTCAAGGATCTGAATATGAAGACATTTTGTGGGATTTCTCATTTTATGGCGATAGAAAACATATCCACCAGGGATAAACCTTTACCTCGTTATTATTTTGTCCAAATGTCCAGATAATAAGATCCATTTCTTGCCCGTTTGCTTCAGGTCTCCTGCAGACCGACGACAGAATAGCGCTAAAAGAAATAACGCGGCAGCTCCACCTGGAGAACGTTGTCGGAGACAAAGTGTTTGTGAGTGTTCGGAAAGAGTTTTGT
>NW_022280042.1:9133051-9181375 GCF_004355925.1 Anarrhichthys ocellatus
CTTCCATTTGCTTCGTGACAGTAATTGAGTTCTCTTATCTCTTCTGGTAGATTTTTACATTCTTGCTCAAGGTACTCTGGTATTTTTCATGTAATCTAGAATATCTTCTGGGTTTTATTGCACACATCCTGTAAAATCTAAACATCAACAGTTAAACTAATTGTTGACTAAAGGCTTTCTAACTTCTACCTGCAGCCGTCGGATAAACGGGGAGGAAGTAGTGATGTGATTCAGTCAGTGAAAAGAAGACGAACATCAGCATTCACAATCTAAAAACATTTATTTACATCACGTGGATCACTTCAGCTGATAAAAACATGGCCCAGAGTCACAGCGCTGATCAGGGATCTGGTTGGTCTCTGTGATAATGCTTCCAGGGTTTCTCAAGCTTCTTCTCGGCTGTAATACTTTACCAAGAGAACTTTCCTCCAATCCTCCCTTGTCCCTTCACTGGGAGGTCTCAAGAACTCCAGTTTGAAATTCCAGACATAAGTTTCTTGTCCTGTTTTCACATCTTTTAGTCAGCAAAATAAAACGCACAGTCACATGTATCAGGAGTATAGAAAACAAAAAAATAAACATTTTCATCATTTTAGAGACGTTTTTGTGACTATCAGATTTATCGGTTACTTCCAGCCTTGAAAACCAGAAACCCTGTGAGCGTCATTACCATGTCAGGCTGCGTTGGCAGATCCTGGATCAGCGCTGCTGCTCCAGAGCCTTGAGAAATGTGGGGTCGAAAAACGCCTGTAGTGTTTTGGGTTGTTTTTGTACAAATTTCCGTCCTGGCCACCAGACTTATCCTGCTGTCGCGAGGCCATTGGAGTTCAATGTTTCCTCTAAAATTCTTACCAACAGTGGGAAAAGGAGGAGATGGAGATGCTGGAATGAAGTATCTGTAGTGGGTGATTGCTTTGTCACGAGGAGTATTGCAACTGATGTTTAAGAGCATTGGGGATTCTTCAAATTGCAACTGTCAGGGGACCCAAGTAGGTACCCTGAGGAACACCATGTTGGATATTTGTGTAACTTAAGTGCCTACTTGGATGCTTTACAAAGTACTCCAATGAGCCTCCAGCTTTCAGCTGACACAAAGCTCAACTTAAAGTCATGAGCCGGACCGAGCCGAGGTAAAACACCAGAAAAGTAGAAATGAATGAAGAGGAAACACCGAAGTTCAACACACACTTATAAAGATTCAGCTCAGAGTATATAGTTGATACAGGTATTTATGTTCTCATGTCTGTACAGATCCTAGACTGCTTAAAATAGTGGGGCAACAAGACACAAATGTTTCACTGGTAGTTAATATGCACAGCAATGTGAGGCGCTGGGCGAGAGGAGGTCGAGATAGAAACACGTAAAGCTGCATGCTGAGGAACCCATTCATACACCTTTAAGTGACACCATGTCCGGGTCAGATCTGCTGAGATAGTCCAGACCTGAGGGGAAGCAAAGAAGTGTTCACATCTGGACGCAGGTTCAGATGAAGACAAAGTTATTTGGGATAAACCGATATGCTTCTTAAAGAGCGCATGTGGAGCGTGGTCTGTTATATTCAATGCACAGAATTGTTCTTCTCTTTGTGGTTGGCGTGTACGGGGTCAGCCCGCTAGTTCAATGCCCTCAGAGCAGGTCAGCGTACAACCAGGAGGTGTATGAATGGATCTCCCAGTGCGTTGGTTTTACTAGTTTCTACAGCGACGGGGCACAATCACACGAAACCAGCCAAACCCAGAGCCCTCTAGAGTTACACAGGGCCGGGCTCAATCCACCAAAGCACACACAATACTGGAACCCAGGAGTCTGAAGAACAATCATTCTCGGTCGTTTGTCCATAGACTGAATAGAAAGAAGCATGTTACAGTTTATATCTTTTCTTTTTGAATTAATGAAAGTATTTCCTGAATTACAACTGAACCCCCCCCCCCCCTCAACAACAACAACAACCGTATATCGTGCCAACCCTTACGACATTATTCAGAGTTGCACCTGAGTTCTGATACCCAAAACCTCAGGCCTGTAAATTAAAAAATAAATACAACACATCAATATGCAAGGTAACGGATTAAAAAGAAGAGAAATTAAAATGCTACAAGTTATTTGTGTGTCTGCGTATTGAAAGTCACTCCTGCAGCTGGTCCTACAGCAGTGTAGCGTAGTTTGCGGCACTGGTTGCATATAACTTGCTAGAACTTAGAAAAGCATAGTACTGAATCCCTGAATGGTGTTTGTTGGTTTGGGCCGGTTTCTCAAGCGCCGTTTAAACTCCAGCGGTTTAACACTGAAGATGGGATGTGACCGCCAACCAAAAACTGGCACGTTGTTGTTGTTGCTGTGGCTGATACGTCAACTGTAACAGCCACTTTGGCAGGAAACAAACCTTGGAGGCAGTTTTTTAAATCCACTTGGCTGCTGAAATACTGGTGAGTTTTACACTTTTGGACACAAACTTGGAGATAAAAAAGGTAATACTGGTGTTTTTCCTTTAGGTTTTTAAAAAAGAAGCCATCCATTAAGTCTTGGAAAAGTTTAATGGTAAAAATGACGAGTCATCTCAAACTCATGGAGAGGAATGAGCGTTTACTCCTTAATATAATCCCCCAAACTGGAACCGTTTGAAGGACTTTGAATCCCTTTCCTACCGGAGGAACCTGGTTATGATTTTGGTTGTTTCTGCCACACTTTCTACCCCGAAGAAATCCCTGCGAGTGAGGTAGTGCTGAAGGGCTGCTAATTGTCCCCGACTGTTTCACCTCAGACAAATGACGGTTAATTGAAAAACAGCAGGAGCAAAGGGAAGCGATATCGATGTGAATATTGTACTCGTGCTACAGTGAATAAGAAGATGGCTTTAACTTCCTTCAGGTTTGCTGTGTTGTTGCAATAGTCTTATATTGTACTGAGATAATATCTCAAACCCGACCATCACTTCCTCCTCATTCACCTAATCGTCAGCGTGTTAGAGGTCCAACAGGAACGCCAACAGATGTAGATCTTCTGCTCTTTAGTTCTTAGAGTTTCTGGGTTGTTTGGTGGAAAACTGCCTTTTGTCAGTTGTTTGTATTAAGCTAGTTTATCGAAGTGTTTTAGTAAATACCAGAATATTTGGGGAACATGTTGGCACTCTAAACAAATGTCTAGCTCAGTTATAGACTTGATGTTTGCTGTGACTTCCCTCACAAACTCGTCTACTATTCATCATCTCGAGCACTACAGTACAGTAAAGAAAGCGTGATTGTGAATTGCTTTGAACGTGAAACGGTTTGGCAGAAAGAAGCTTCTTCATGTTTTTCTTTACTTGATTTAAAAGCGCTAGATTTTAAACTGCGTCTTGTGAAACCGTCCCAAAGCTTGAGGAGAGACTGCAGGTCTGCCGGCACCGGTGTTCAACGTCCCTCAGAAGAAATAAAAGACTCAAAAAAATGCCATTGTGTCACTACAATGACAAATACATCCGTTTTGCTTGACATCTACAAGAGTAACAAGAGTATGGATACGTAGAAATGGCACCAGGATGAAGGAGAGAGTCCTCGTCTCAACTCGTCTCACTGCAGCTAGCCGTGCGTTCGCTTCAAAACTCATTCATGTCAGCGCTGTATGTGGGACATAAAGCTGCACCTTAGTGACAATTTATTGGTTTTAATTGTGAAAAGGGTTAACACACAGCTGCTTGTGTCTAAAGCCGGTCTATCCAGCGAGATGTCCAGAGATAGAAAGGACTGAGCAGTTGCTCAAATGTCACCAAAGTGGAAATACTTGCTCTAAGACGTAGGATTTAATAAACAGCTGTAGAGGGATTGACAAGGTTCGACCGGTACAATGTACCGGTCTGAGATTAGTGTCGAGATTAAATTTTATCTGGTCTTAAAGCCTGCGGAGACGATGTTTTTGAGCATGACAGCACGGCTAAACAGAGTCTAGAGAGAGAGGAAAGCGTAAGTATCAGCAAGAGAGGAGGTACTCCAGTCCAAGACGGGTGAGGAGGAGGAGGAGGAGGATGATGCGAGTTGGTGGCGAGTAGCAAAGTTTCCTGAGGTGTATCAAAGGAGAGCAGAAACTCTTGATAGTAATAAAACAAAACAAAAAAAAAAGGATGCGTGTGTGTGCAATCAAATCAAAAGCAAGCTGGCTCAGCTAAATACAGGTATGAATCCAGATCAGGGCTGGGTACCCCTGCACTTCATGCGACACCTCTCCTAAAGCAAACACACGGGTCGCTCCGTTTTGTTAATATCAATAGAATCAGACCACACGTGACAGATCTGATGAAAAGAACCAGACGAATAGGCTCCAAGAGTTTGATACCAAATATCAAAGGTATCATTAGTACCCAGCGCTAATCCAGAGAGATATAAATACATGTACTCTATATCCAGATCTCACTCGTCGGCGATAGATATTAGGATGACAGTTGACACGGCAAACCAAAAAACGGGAAAAAAAAGAAAAATCACTTTCATCGTGGGGGGTTTTCTCTGTTTTTTGTTTTTTTTCCAATCATCATCATTATCATCATCAGAAGAAAATCTCAAAGAGAAAAGAAATAAACAAAAGTGAATATTCAGTCACAAATCAAAGTGGAGCAACAGGACAGATGAGAGAACGGGGAGGAACACTGTAGTTCCCAGTGTGTATGGCCGTGTGTACAGAGGCTTTGCTGACTACATTACCCATGAGCGCCGTGGCTGACAGCAGGTTGTTTGGATGTCATGAAGAGCCAAGGGAAAGTGTGAGCTATGACTGTGAACAGGGAGACTAATTTAAACTGTGTCCATCTGAACTGAGGTATACCTGGTTGAAGGAGGTTTATGGTTTTCTTTTAATCGTCGTAATGCTTGAGAATGGACCCCCCCCTCCCCCTTCCCCCTTTAAAATAAGCTTGATTACCAAGTTGTCTGGGTCCATAATACACTATGTACAGCAGCATTACACTATAAACATTCAGAAGCCGTTGCTTATTGGCAGAACGATAGTCGTTTCTTCAGAAAAACGCACACGAGAAAAACAGCAAATGTATCGAGAGCCAGGTGCTCCTCTTTTTTTTCTTCTTTTCTTTTTTGTTTTACACTAAAATGCACCGAGAGTTCCGTTATCTTGTCTCTCTGTAGAAAACCGAGCAGAACAGGTCGCCCTCCTATGTGTGTGTGTGTGTGTGTGTGTGTGTGTGTAAAGACAATACATGATTAAAGTGTTTGTCGAGTGTCGGCGTCCCAGCACGTCACTCGGTGACGTCGTCGTATTATCCTGAATCGTTTGCTCGGGACGAGAGAGTTTCGACCGTTAAAATCCTCCGATATCAAAATGGATATCAACGGATGTGGTGAGGGGGGGGCGCACGGTGTTTCCTGAACGCGAGTAGCGGCCCGCACTTAAAGAAAAAAAAAAAAGGAGGACAAAAACGGAAATTGGAAAGAAACAACAAAAAAACACTACGCCAACCAACCAGGGCCGGCTGCTCGTGTTGATCCGTGTTTCCGCTGGCGGTCGATCGGCCCGATCATAAGCTGGACTCCTTGGGCTGGAGGTCCACGTTGGTCACCATCGTGACGACGGTGACGATCTCCTCGGGGCCGATGACGGGGGCCTGGCGCTGCATTTGTCCGATGCGCTCCTCGACGCAGCCGGCGGACAGGCGAGCCTCGGCCTCGTGGTCCCAGCAGTCCTCGATGGTCTCACAAAGCATGGCCAGACCCTGAGAGAAGAGCGGGCGGGGTTTAACGGGACTTACTGCGTCTCGGAACGAAAGAACCAGATTACATTTCACCGCAAAGTCTCTTCTAAGCCTTCCTCTGCAACACTGCCTTCAAACAAACAAACACAAATCTAACACATCGGATTATTTAGCTCAAAATCAACTTAAAGAACAGTTTTCTACTGCACCCGTTTTGACATCCCTGGTGTCTGTATTTAGGATATTTACAAAAGTGTCTCCTCGTCGCTCACCGCGTGTTTCTGCCAGCAGTCTCTCAGAATAGGCCTCAGTTTCTTATGAACGACAACGTCCTGCATGTCCTCCAGAGACGGATGCTGACCCACCTCCTCCTCAAACGGGAGCATGTACTCATCCACCGGGCCTGTTGACAAACACATTTAAAACACAATTCAAACTAATCTGAAGTAAACGTAACACACGTCACAACATTGCGTCGCGTCGGGACTCACCGTCGGCGGCGGTGCATCGCGACACGAGCTCCCAGAGCACGAGGCCGAAGGCGTACATGTCGATACGCAGGAAGGAGTCGCGTTGGAAGTTGATGGCGCCCTCCAGGACTTCAGGAGCCATGTAGCGCCGCGTCCCCACCTGAGGGTCCAAATGGGACAGGTCAAGAGGTGACAAGTCAGTCTCGGGACACAGACATGAACAGAAAATCAAGTAGAAAGTCATGACACAGCTCACAGATGTGCTGAAGATGTGGACGAGGTGTCCGTACCTGTCCATGTGTGTCTCCTGCCGATTTCCCCGCCTCAAACTGCAGGGCAAGGCCAAAGTCAGCTATGCAGGCTGTCAGGTTACTCTTCAGCAGCAGGTTCTTACTCTTAATGTCCCTGAGACACAACAAGGACAACACATTTAGTGTGGAACTTCTGGAGCCGGTCTACACGATGCAAACGTTTTGATAAAAGGCCTTTATGGATCGAACTGAAACCTGTGAGCAATGGAGGGCTTGTGTCCGTCCTTGTGTCCCGGGATGTCTTCATGGAGGTAGGCCAGTCCGCGGGCCGCCGTCTGAGTGATGTGGCAGAGCTCGGTCCACGACACCACGTTGGCCTTCAGGAAGTCCGTCATCGAGCCCTGGAGACAGAGCGGTCATTTCATACATCATATAATAATATAAGTATTTAGTATTTTTAGATACTGATCCCATTTGAAGACATGCATTTATAATAAATACTGAAGTAGAAACGCAGGCTAAGAGTTCAGCAGTGATAGTCCAGCTGCGTCTGCTTCATTCCTTATCCTCTACACATCTTTGTTCTTACATAATGTATGTCAATATGATACAAGGTCACTTCTGGCAAGGCCAAAGACAGGTGTAGTTGCAGGAGTGACCACTAGAGGGCAGGCAGCTCCAACAGATGGCGACAGTAGATCAGGATAAATGCTCTGCAGTGTGTTCATACCTGGGTTTATTCAGCATTTTTACATTCCTGTCATATTGTTACAAAGAAAGACATCATCCCTGGCAGCTATTAATAAGAATGCATGGTCCAAGATATGAAAATATTTTAATTACAGGGAGTTTTTAGGGGCCTGCGTCATTTCAAGCAAGCCACTGCATGCTACGGATACTGAAACCTCAACACATGAAGCTGCTTAAACGCACCGAACATCAAGGCATAAATCAGCTGTCAAGGAAAGTGAACTCTGCAATCACTGCTCCAGCTGTGTTACACAAGCGAAGGTTCAGCCCCGGCTGACGTGGCCAACATTTTAACACCTGCTCTGAAAAACTGGCAGGAAGGAAAAGCTTTTTTATAGGTTAGAGTTTAAGTTATGTATCCCCTAAAGACTTTCACAATAATTACAGCGCACGCTTGGCGAGGTACGAATCCGTGCTTGTCGTATGACCTTTCCTAAAAACTCCTATAAAACTAGTTTATTCAATGTTATTTCTACTTGGAGAGCTTCTGCGAGTCAGAGGAGCACTTGCAGAGCCGCTGCAGGGTTAAGTGGCTCACCGAGAGGTGCATTGTTGGGTTGAAGCCCCGCCGGCACACCCACAACCTTTACATTTTCAACCTTAACTCACACGGAGAAACGGGGAAAACTCAAGCAAGCGAGAATCGCTCTCCACACAAAACAGAGGCACTTAAAGCCCCCAACGCTACGGAGACTGTGGTTGAGAGGGCGAGTGAAGCACCACGGGGCTAACAAAGCACCAAATCCAGCTCCTCTGGATAAACACGGCTTAGAGAAGGAAAGAAAGAACAGCACCGAGTATATTGTATAATCAGATCACTCCTGCGTTGTGTTTATTTGTTGTCTTACTGGGTCAATGTGTCTGGATTTGACAAACAACCGCCGGTTCAGTTGTGGAAACCTGAGTACTTATTTGGACTCGTTCATTCCAGTCTTAGTTTAGGTTACACACTAGATTGAATTATTTTGGATGCACCACTAACAGCTTTCATCCGTTCACCCTCCGCATTGCTGCAGCAGCAGACCTTTCCCCCTCTAATGTCCGTCAGTGTTGAGGTAAAGCTAGCTTAGCTTAGCTAGGAGTGTCGGGTTTGAAACCATATTTTGTACTTTTCTATCAGTGGATAAGCTCTTGTGACCTTTTTAGGGGAAATAAAAGCCAGATTTTGTAAATTTATGTAAAAATGGGCAATTACAGTGGTCAAAATAATCGTGTTACGCTAGAAAAGAGGCAGCATGTACTGCTTTGCTATTAAACTGCATCACAAAATTCAATGCAGCATTTTATGTACTGCTATTTCGCCCCCCTGTGCTTGTTAAAAGTCTCTGTTCAAACCTGAGCATTTCTTATAAAACAAAAAGAAAATGACTCAATAAAATAAAAGCACAGATGTAGCTGGCGGTGCCGCTCCGTCCCGGACGGCGTACCTTTTCGTGGTAGGCGGTGATGAGCCACAGCTCCAGGTCCAGGTTGTTGCTCCTCTTCTCCGCACCGAGAAAGTGGAGGATGTTGTCGTGCTTCATGCCGCTCACGCTGAAGATCTCGTACTCGTTCTGCCAAGACATCTTGTCCTGGACGAGAGCAGAGAGACGATGCAGATGTTAAGGTTGAGCTGTAAAGGTTATAATCGGGACAAATGACTCTGCGGTAGTCGCAGGTGTTTATCAGCGTCAGAGATGGAAACGCGCTCATTTATGCCCCTTCTCCTTTACGCCCCTTCTCCTTTACTTTCTGTCATCAGTCTGCAAGAGTCTGACAGCGTTATGCAAAGAACCCTGTAGAAGAATGAAGTGTTTATCTGTACGTTTCGCTTCATCCGGCGTGTTTGTTACCAAGTCTGTCTGAAGAAGTCTCGTTCTACTTTATGCAACAAGCTCATCGCTCAACACGGGAATAAAATAAACAGTTTCCGCCTCTTTTATGTCGCGACGCCTCATTGCCTTTTACAGTTTGTTCCATCGACGAGCTGCCCGTCCCATCATCTACACGTTTCACAGTTTAATACCTGAATGGGGAAGATCTTCACAGCCACGAAATCGTTCAGCAGCTGGGCCTTCCACACACACCCGAAGCGCCCCCTGGCTTTCAGCTCGATCAGCTGCAGCGGTTTGTGTCCCAAAATGGGGGACGGGGGTGAGGGCCCGGGATCCTGTGGAGAGAGGGCAGAGGACAGTGTTATTCTTCATTCTTGTTTGCTTTATGTATTTTATGGGTCTGTTCTTTGCTTTATTTGATCGTTAAAGCACTTTAGAGAGTCTGGTTTAGGGTAGTGCTGCATGTTTGAGTTCAGCATTATTATCATTACTGGGACGTTTCTTTTGGCAGAGAGGGAACAGCATATTAAATATGGGTTTAGATTCATTCATTTTAAACTCCATTAAACCCCCCGAGGCTGCATTTGCTTGAGTTTACAGAAGCGGGATTGTAACTGGAAAGGTGACAGTTTGAATCAAGTCAGTCGCAGAGGAGAAGTCTGTGGGGAAGGATGTAAAACCTCGACTACCACCGAGCGAAGCACACAGAGCTCAGGCTGTAGCATGGAGGAATATGAAGCAGGCCGATTAGAATGGACAATGCATTTTGGGTAAAAAAAAAACAACCCTGGCAGGTCAAACCTCATGCATGCGCCGTGTGTTCATGCTAATCCCGTATAAACAAAAGTGAGAGCGAGGAAGCCAAGTGTTCCAAATGTAAAGTAGGTTAAACACAGCTGGTGATCGGGATTAAGCTGATCACTTTCACGTGACTTCAGAGGGCGAGCGAGGAGAGAGAGAGAGAGAGGGCGAGGAGAGAGAGAGAGGGCGAGCGAGGAGAGAGAGAGAGGGCGAGCGAGGAGAGAGGGCGAGCGAGGAGAGAGAGGGCGAGCGAGGAGAGAGAGAGAGGGCAAGCGAGGAGAGAGAGAGAGAGGTTAAAAAGAAGCATGCAGTGAGGGAGTCACATTTCCAAAGGATAAAGGGTGGAGGAGAAAGACTAGCACATGACTGATGGCCTTTGATGAAACCAGATATGCTTCTGTAAAATCTCGACTTTACCTCCATGCCTCTGTATCGCTGTTGTCACCCCCCCCCCCCCCTGTCGATGTTCATGTATTTACTTGAACTGGAGGCTCACAAGGCACTTGATAAGCTGGAGCAAGTTTCAAGCCCCCGGGGCCCACAGGATCCATTCAAGCACCGCCATATCAAAAGAGCTCGTCAATCCCGGTTTTCTAAACTTCACATAAAATGCCCCCTTCTGGGTTAAAAGGTTTGCTACCGATACGAGCCACAGATTAAATATACATAAAGCGTTCTCTTTGGCTGCGAGGAATAAAAACAGGAACGTTTGGCCCCCACCCTTTCTTAAAGACAAACACACGTCTTTTTAACCGCCTGTCCTGACAGGATGATTGTGCAGCAGCAGAAGCAAACTGTACGTCATTGAGAAGCTTTTATGGGTTTTTTATCCATTTGGAAATGTTCTCCTGGTGCTGAACTTTGTGGCTTCAAGTTCACAGAAAGAAGGAACTACTGTTGGACAGAACAGAGATACTCGTGTCTTAGATGCAGTGACATCCCCGCAGTGATGAGGAAGTTTCATCCAGTGTCATCGGTTATTGAGTAGAGGTTGTTCACATAGTAGCAGCTGCAGATTCACAAGAAGCTTTGTAAGAATAGAAGTAAAAACACGTTGTTTAGGTGGAGCAGTGTGTGTGTGTTCCACTAGCTGCCTGGCAGAGCAGAGGGAACCGCCATGTTTACTTGAATCCTTCTCCCCTCTAACAGAGAGCTGTGAGGCAGACTTGCTGTCTCTACGCGCCGCTTTCACTCTGAACGCCGGCCAGACGACGGGGGTAGAACCAGGATCACCCTGCTGTGAATGTGGCGACTTGTGCCATCACTGTTCAATGTGCAGAAACATCCCCAAACTATTTCCTGTCTGTTTTTGTGCTTGGTAATTAAAGCATTTCGAATTTGTTATTTTTATGTAATTCATAGACGAGTCTGCAGAAAGACCTGCTGCGTCGTGGCACAATGACAGCCATCAGTATCACCAAGACAAATTCCTGAGCATTCATTGTGCTCTGAAATATGTGATGCCGACTCTGATCATGATACGCATGAGAAGGAATGAAACCCGGAGGCCTGAGGCGGGCTCGACATACCAGTGAATGTACACAGAGAACAAGTCCTCCTTATGTCTGAAGATATAAGAGCAGAGAGGATTCCTGCACAGCGACAACGCCGGGCGACAGAGATGTGACTGATGAGTTCGATGGCGATGGACTGATCCTCAACTCCAGCAGTGTTATAATGCAAGTCATCAACATGTCGACAGCTTCCCGGCATTCGAGATGATCCCGATGATGAGGATGAAAAAACTAACTTTTCTTTCTTTGCGTCTGCATTGTCTCTGGCAACTCTCTGTCTGTCTTCCGGGCTTCGGCCTGACGAGGCGGCCCGGCCCGGCTCGGCCTCCCCCGGGAGTCACCGGATCCCTTGTCCGATCGCAGGGCGCCGTGGCCTCGAGCGGGGGCGCATTACACTTAGTCAGCAGACCACAGGAAGCAGGAAAACAAAATCTGCTGCTTCACGCCGTTCTTCCCAACCCTCAACCGTCTCCCATGGCCTAATCGGATTACACCTTCATCTATTGCATCAGAGCGGGTCCTTTAGGTCTGCGTTGGCTTCACAGACGAAGTAGAATCAAAATGCTAAGTTTGATTTAGAGATAGACGTTGAATGGGCCTCCAAAGCTCATATATTAAGGTCATATCTTGGTGTGGATACGGCCATAAAACTTAAGGTTAAATCAAACACAAACCGTTGTTGACATGACCTTAAAGAGAGCTAGCCTGGGAGGCTGGACTGACAACAAGCCGGGGTCTAAACTCTGTCAGAGACTTTTCTTATTCCGTGATGTCTGCAGCCATCCCTCTACTCCAGTTTGAGCCAAAGTACATTTGCAAAAGGAGGCTTATGCTCCTCTTGTACTTAAGTCATTTACACACTCCAACTTGAAATATGTTCCAGGTAAGTGGCAATTCTCCTACTTATGCAAAATGTGTCTGCGCTCCTCCTCAGTCTGCAAATAAGATGGAGAAGCTGGAGTTTGAAAGAGTGCTGCCGTGTCTCTGTGCACGGGAGACGTGGCGAGCCATAGGTCCAGCAGATACCGCTCTGGAAACTGGGTCACATCAGGCACAGTGCGTTACATCGACATCACAGGTGGACATTCGCACAGGAATAAAAGGGGGCTGCATTCGGAGCCACGTTGGCCACTTCCCACCATGCACAATACATTTTGAGCAGGGAACAGAAAAGACATCCATCCATGCAATAAACCCAGGCAGAGAAAAACAACAACAGAAATGTGCTGCGGACCGAGTGAACAAGACGCTGTCGAAAAAGCAAAGAGAAGAACAAAATGGTGGTCTGGGATCGAGGTGGAGGATGCATACCAAGCTCTGAACCCAAAAAAAAGGGGGGGAGGGGGGGACTAAAATGGTTTTCAACTTCAATTGAACTGCTCTTACCTCCACCATAATGTGAAAGGCGTGCTTGTTGAAAAAGAACATAAGAAGCAAACAGAGACGTTATTTCCTGTCAGTCAGAGGGTGAAGTAGAGGCAGATAACAGGGAGGAGATGAACAACCTTCTGCTCTCCAGAACCAGGACCTTCTTTAAGGTTTGGGACACGTGACGGGCACCAGGTCTGTGCTGGTCCTGATGCAGGACGGGATATTTTAGGAACTTAAAATGATGCAGCTGGAAGTGGATGGATAGATGAATGAGTAAAATAAATGCATTAAGGTACCAACAGAAAATCATGTCAGAGGCAGAAATGTTGGGTTAAGAGAGTGAATGAAAGGAGTAACATGGAGCTCAGGTTGACCAAACTGAAGAAAGTCTAAATCTCAACTGTCATCGCATTTCAGGAGTCCTTTTGGAAAGCTGCACCCAGACAAACAAGACGCGAGTAGCTCCATAATAAAGCAAATGATGAGATTTTGGTCAGAATCGATCTGCGAGATGGATAGAGATAAGAAAATCGGGTCCAGACGTATGTTTAAAGTGCTCCAGGCTGCTCCGTGTGAAAGCTGTGGGTCTGCGTACTCAGACACAATCAATTCCAGTTTGCCTCCACTTCGCACTGTGGTGTGAATAATGGAGGCTTGGTGGCAAATATGCAGAAGTACCACGAGCACAATGACAGGAGGCGATTAAGTTACTTAGCCGCACACCGGAGTCAATCTTTTGAAGGGCTGTAGCGTCTAAAATCAAACGTGCTCTTTTTGATGCGATCTTCTTTATGAACTCCAGCCGACACCTACATGTGGAAGTACAGCCGGAGCTCTTCCTTCCTTTGTTTCCTCGGTGCCGTGATAATGAACACATTAAAGATCATCAAGTGGGAACAATTGCTTCTAATGTCTCATTACCTTGCAGAGAAAACAGTGTCTATGAACTCCCTCGCTGACCAAATTCAGAGCAGAAAATTGTATGCATGAGACAAATGTATATATATTTAGTTGTAGTCATTAATATGAAAAACAACTGGAGTTTCAGCGCCATCCTGAAAAGCAGAAGTCAGCATTGTGTATGTGTGACATCTCTGTGCTGGGATCAGACTGCACACTCCTGCTCCTTTTAATTAGAGATTTAGATTAAATGAGCACAGTGTGAAGCGGAGCGCTGGCAGTTTTTAAAAGAAGCAGCACATGGATGTTGGGAAAACGACTGTCACGACTTCCCGTTCGCATGGGGCGCTTAAAAATATGACTGGCAACAAGTGTGGGCAATTTGTAACCGTCGCATTAAAAATACATGAGTGCGTAGAGAGCATTGCGCTCTGACGAATGCACAACAGCACAGGAACAAGCGTGATGAAGCAGAAATGACTAAATCTATGGAACAGCTTCTGCTTTTCTAGTTTCACTGATAAAATACAGACTTTTTACTCTCAGGTGTAAGAATTGCTAGAAGCTGTCGTCGATGACTTTGCAAGACTGAGCTGTTTGAGCGATTGTCGTAGTCGCCGCGGCCCGCCGTGCATCGCAAAGAAGAGGAGAGAGAAATAAATCTCCTCCCGCTGCATCCACCTCTCTGCTCTCCATCTCCTGCTTTAATCAGTTACAAAACAAGCTGCTGATGCCGGAACAACTGAACGTGTATCAGATAGTGATTGCAAATATACCCGCGCTTGTTTTAGCCTCCTTCCCGGAGCAGGCGGGCGGGGCTTACTGCATCACCTCCTCCCAGAAAAAGCATCCGAGCTGACATTTAAACACATGCTTGAACGAGTGACCTCCTCTCCTCCTCCTGTCCTTGTACACCTACTCGTGCATGCATTAAATACTTCTGCACACGCGATTCTACACATCCGGCATGACTCCCATTTGTTCCGCCCTGGCTGTTTGATTTCATTTTCCTCCTCTTGTGACATTATGAATATTTTAGCTGCATCATCATTAGTTATCTGATCCACTCTCCGTAGCTCGCATTTTCTTTAATGTTGTTTATTTATTCATTTATCTGTTTCCAGGTAGGACGATTCATAAGCCTCTTAGCGCTGTTGTTGTTCCAATGCGCATTAGCATTTGATTGGATTGTGTCACTGTCTTTTTATCTCTTCCCTGCGATGCTTTGGCACTGTGCAAATACAATAACTAAGTTGAAAGAATTGCACGTCTCTCCTCACTCCCTCCCCTGCACGAACTACCCACCCACCACCACCACCCCCATCCTCCGAGGCAGAGCTGCAAGCGTCTCTGTGTTTAGTTTTGTTTGCCTATATAAAGCCTCATCAATAATGCAGAGGCCCCTGACTCCTCTTCCATACGGTGGAAGCTCTGCATGGGTTTTCTTTTTCCCCTGCTGCTGAGCAGCACAGAATATAGCTCCGCTGCCGTCGGGTGAAAACCGCCTCGAAGTCATGAAAGAAAGAATGAATCAGGAATGTGGAGCCTTACTCTCAGTCCGACAAGAATGGAGATGTTTAAAAAGTTTGCAAAAGGTGATGAAACTGGCCAATTCAAGCAAAGACACGAAAGCGATCAGACGTGTGGATATGAGGGTTCTTCCAACGAAGCAGCCGTGGAAAAAGCCTGATGGCAAGTTTGGAACAGGAAAAGAAAAGATGAGCAACTGCACCATCAGACGAGCGTCAAAAGTCTGTTTCAATCTTGTGCGATTAAAAGGCCGACACGGCACGAACCGTCCCAACGACAGCCCAGTAAGAGAGCCAGAACACGGGCTCCTCACATCCTCCTGTACTACTCTGAAGGAAGAAACTGAAAAAGCAATTATCGTCAACGTGAACTGTCCACACAGTGCGTCTGTTCTGACCAAGGCTGTTACGGCCCGCTGAGAAACTAGATCAGTGCTAGAGTTGAAGGTTGGTATATAAAAAAAAAAAAAAAAAAAAGAAAAGGCGCACAGTTTTTACTGTATCGCACTCCAAACATCAAACAATACAAGCAGCAGAATAAGACAATTTCTGCAGTTCATGTATCATTTTAGATCTTTAACCTGCTCTCCATACGAGCGTTATGTGCATACAGAACTTTCTTGGTTATTCCCGTTTAGTTCCAAGCTTTTGTGTTTGCCCGTACAGTGTGTGTTTCCGAGGAATAAATCATTTGAGACGCAGAAGCCGATGCGTTTTGCATTTCCCCTTTGTTTGCAATTAACAGATGAAGTGGGACGCAATGGCCGCCGTGGCTGAACAGACAAAAAGAGAAACTCTAACTGCATCAGCAGCAACTTCGAGGAAAGAGGACACCACAGTCCCGGCCACACCGTTTGATTGACAGGTGACCTCTGGAAACAGTGATGAGCGTTCTGTCAGAGGTTAAGGATCTGTGTTCGGAGCTCCGTCTAGATGCAAGACTTACATGTGTGGGGACGAGGGCCGCTGGGTAGGCCAGTTTGTGATGTCTCCACATCCAGAAGGAGAAGAGGACGACGGCGGCCAGGCCTATGATGGGCACCAGGGAGTACAGCAGAGTGCTGAAGAGCTGGGGCTTCTGGGAAAACGGGTTGGAGGTGGCTGCGGGGAGATAAAGAGGATAGTGGAAAGAAGAAGAACATTTTATCTTCATAGCAACAAAAATAAATCAAAACAATGATGGACAGAACAGAGAATAAATAAAGAGAGCCTGATTGGCCCGACATTGTGCTACATCATCTCTAAGTGCAGCACCAACTCTGCTCACAGCTTACTGCCACTGTGCTTAGGGATCATATCCATGTACGCACGCACACACACACACACGCAGCAGGATTAGCAAATCTATCTCGTGACATAACGTAATCCGCCTGCCAAAAATAACAGAGCTCTGAACTGCGTCCGACCCCTGCAGGAGTCGCTGGGTGACGCCTGCTGGCTCAGCCCGTCCTCCCATCACAAGGTGTGACAGTCTGATTCGGCAGTGCTGACAAAGCGCCGACGCTCGGACGCCACTGCCGACCTCGGGGGGGAATGAAGTTGGGAAGGGGGGGGGGGGTGGGACAAGAACGGGTGGGGGCTGATGGGGTTGCACCAGCTGCATCAAGGGGCACTCGGGGCATTTGTCATAGAGGTTTTCTCCACAGGGTGTCTGCAGGTTTCAGAGAGTCACATTTAAAGAAATACGAAAAGACAGACGGGCCTGTTGGACAATTTCTCTGTAAAGTGATGAGTGCAAGGACACCAGAACCGCCACGCTCACTGTTACGAGCACAAGGCACAAGGCAGTGGCATCATTTTGCATTTGAAATAGTCGTATCCTCTGCAGATCGGCTTTGTTACTCCGAGCGAAATCCCGCAGAAAAACACCCGGTTATTAAGTGACTGCTTCGCTAATTGTCTCTCGTCAGTGTTATCTCTCTGTTAGCATTGTTTTATCTGATTCTGTGTTCACTGCGTTGAGTGGCAGCTCTTATGGATTATTGGGATTGATGGTAGGTTCAATGCTTCAGGGCTACTATCACTTAAACCATATTAATTGAAATTAAACTGCATGCAAACACATTAGCAACTATTAACATATTAATATCAACATTTCATACCAGTGGATGACGATGAGAAGCACTTTGTGGAGGACTATGTCTTCAAAGTAGAAGCTTGGGTGTTGTGTAAATGATTTGCGATGGTAGTAGTAATATATATATGCGAGTGCCTTAAATACAGATAACGTGTGTGCGCAGGCTGGACTGTACGTACTGTAGGCGGTTGAATGGTGCGGGTCGCTCTGCAGGCTCGCTTCAGGGGAGTACAGGAACCTCTCGTTGCACATGTTGCCTTCACAGCAGCAGAAGAACACGTCGGGGCCCTCCTTCTTCTCCACACACTCGGTACTGCAGAGGACATGGAGGAGGAAATTAAAAAACAAGGACCTCACCAATCTCTCCTCTCTGCAAAGGATATGGAAGCAATTTATTTTATGTAAGTGCGAGTGAGTGCACACTCGCGGCGCAGGAAAACCATCATCTGCATGTGCACGCACACACTTCTCAATGCACTCACTGCAGAAGACGCTTTCTAAAGAGCATCAACGCGCACAAACACACGAGGAACATACGCGCACTTTCACACAGACACACACTTCCTCTCTGCTGCAGAAGACATGAGAGAAAAACATTTATAAAATATAACTCCTACACACGCCAATACACACACGTACACTAACAATCACACACACACACTCTCTCTTTCACACTCACACAGTCATCAGATAAAAGCCAAAGGAAGTGGCAGCCGCCCTCGACTTGCTCTGGACTCTCCGGGGAGGCGAGGCGGCGCCGTCTGAGCAGAGGTACCCAAGCTGTGCGGGCTGCAGAATCTACAGCAATTTTATCGCCCGGGAATCAAAGGAAAACACAAGCAGAACCGGCTCAAACCAGCATCTAGTGCCAGGCTCATGTTCTAGCAAGGAGGGTACTATAATAACACCGACTATTAATATCTGTTTACTGCTGGAGATGAACACGGCAACTTCAATTTCCTCTGCCTGGTAATTAGAAATGCAGCCAGTCAACTGCTGCTTTCACAGCGGAGCCCTCTTCATGATGGGCTGGCTTGAAACCACTCGTACTTTTAAAAAGGTGTAAAATTAGATTATTTAGGATCCTTCCTGACGTCGGAGGTATTATTTTCTGGATACCTGTCGTAGCAGTTGACGTCGTCCAGCCAGCAGCCCTGCCTCACGACCTCCACGGTGCCGGAGACGTTCTTCCACGTGGCGAAGCAGTGCCGCCGCTTCTCTTTATCGCCGTAGCAGGGCTCGATGCCGCTGCGGTTGGTGCGCTCCTTTTCCCAGCTGGAGTTGTAGTAGGCGCACTCTTGAGTCTCCGAGCGTCCCAGGATGGCACCTGCAACGGGACGAAGAGGGCATTCTTTAACTTTAACATTCATGCATCGCTTTTCCTGGAGGAGATAGAGGTTAAAAATAACAGCTACTTTAGGAGCCACTGTGGCTGGGAGATAAAAAGGTTATTTCTTTCCCGTCACTGACAAAAAAGACCAATTTAGTTGTGTATCAATAACTGGTGGAATGGCATTTCTTTACAGCCTCAAAGTATGTGAAGTCATCAAACATTTAGTTCTAATAAAACACTTTTTTAAAATCAGAGTTCTCAAGCGCTTCAGAGTCAATACATCACTGAAAGAAGATGGGCCATAAAGACTACCCAGGTATGACGGAGAAAATGAGGTTATAGAGGAACACAAAATTCACAAATACGACTGACGTGAGCCAATTGACTTCCCCTCCCCGCCAAAATAAAGGAGACGCAGGCGTCAGGTTTTGGCAAACCGATATCCAGGGAAGAATACTGCATGACAGCTTGTCAGTTTAGCGTTGCCGCCGCCGCCTCTCATCACCTGTCAGAGAGTCAGTCCGGTTCAGACTGCTGACGAGACTGAAGACAGTCAGCCTCCGCCTGCTTCCAAGCGCCGCAAGCCAGACGCTTCAGACACAGGAAGCCAGAGCTGCTTCCTACGGATAGTTTTTCTTTGTGCTCCCAAAGGTGCAATCAGCAGGTTTTTACTGCTCCAAGACATCAATGTTAACTCTCAGTCATCCGGATGCAATGAGCAATGAATGCTCCTGACCCAAGAACCTGTTTGTTATCATCAAGATGATATATAAAGATGTAACTGGTACATGATAATCTATTTCATGTCCTGTAATGAGTTTCTTTGTAAGCGTAAACTCTGTATTTGGGGTTTTATGTGCTTGTGATCTACTTAGTGCATCTCTTCAGATCTTTGCATGAAAACATTAGAGGAAACCTCCTGTGCAGATATACCAGAGCTGTTAGCTAATTATGTATTTATTTATACCCGTTTTATTCATTTTATATTCTTATATATTTAGTCTTCCAGCCAGCGAGAAGTTCCACTTGCCAGCTTTTATTTGGCGTTGCTTTTAACGTGTCGAACGTGTCGAACGCGCTCTGATGATGGAGGACGTATGAAGAATAATGCTTCAATTGATATGATCATTACCCAATTGTCCTCTAGCTGCGTGCGTCGCGGAGGAGAAGTGTCCCGTCGGCCCTGACCGGGTCTCCAGTCACAGTACGTTCAACAAATTGGGGCTAAGCTTCCATAATGGAGGTTACCTTTAGGAAGATGATCCATCTCTCATTAAAATGGCTGCTTAAGTAAAGCCGGTTAATGCGAGCACGGGGCCCTTGAAGCAGGTCGACATTAACAGCTGCAGACGGAAGAGAGCGGAGAGCGGCTGCTTCACTGGCAGGCGAGGTCACCGACGGCACTTTCTCTCGTCAAATCCATTTCCCCTGAAGCCCCCCAAACTATTTCACAGCAACAGGTGCAACTGTGAACTGTTGCGCGTGTGCGATTGAGAGCAAACGGCTGAAGCAAATTAGAGAGGAGAGGAAAAATAGTCTGTGCAAATGCCTTTAATGCAAACAAATCACTAGAACTGACGGCACGAAATCGCTGTTTGAGCTCTGCAAAGAATCAAGTCAAGGAAAAAGGAAAGTGAGCCTTTAGATATCCCATCATGCCTCAGGGGTGTTAGGGTTTGATGCTTTCCTTAGAAAGACCCCGTCCTCACATAACCTGATGTGATACGGCTGCACCACGATGCCTACAACAAGAGGAGCAACATCTCTGGCTGTGTTTTGGTGAATTCAGCCACTCCACCAGGCTCCACCTGGCCCCTCAGCAGTTTAAGAGTCCACTGTATGGCGCCTGCTTTCTCTTCTTCCTGCATCGCTCCCTCCACGGGGACTCGTGGGAGCTGAAAGCGATAATTATGGGGAGGTATGCAGGGGTAAAGCGGAAGGTTAGCTCATTAGCCACTTCTGGTGTAACAGCATTAGCCATGCCAGCGCTGATCCCCGTGGACGCTACGTGGAGGTGCTTGGCATCATACGCATTTCCATTTTACTCGGGAGGGAGAAGCCTGACTTCCTGTATGAAGGAGTGTGCAGTACACAGAAAACAGGTGCGACAAACCCATCTCTTAAACCTACAGGAACCTACCGACTTGTTAGTAAACTGAGCTTTTTCTAAATGGGACATTACTCAATTTTAAAAAGGACCAAAAGCCCGTCTTTGTTCTTTCCAACGCCTCAGTCCAGGTATTCCACTGTGTGAGAGAGAGCTGCGAGCCATGTGAACTTCAAATACACTGCTCCGAGCTCAAATCAATCACGTCTCTGCACTGAGGTGACAATAAAGGACGGCTGCCTGTATAGCGCCGTGTGCCAAAGGTGGGCGAGAGCTGCCCGGCATGCATGGCGGATATGAAGGATATAAAGCAGAGAAATCAATCTTCTGACTAAGTCGCAGCTCAGAGTTCACTAAAGCGGATAATGTCAGCTAGTGCAGAGCCTACACGAACCATTGTGCAAGGACACACAATAGGGCTTCCACCCACCAGCACACAACCAGACAATAAAGAGAGAAGCCCCTTTGTCTCACAACCATACTTCACATATAGAAACGTCAAACATGAAGAACTGCGTCATCGTGGGGCCACTTCGGAGACACTCCGACATAAACCAGAGGTTTTGTGATGTTTTGACTCGTCGCCTGTCCTATACTTCACCAAGATACATCATAGCACGCAACTACAAGTACAATCAGTGCAATCACTGCAACGCCTCAAAGAATGGAAGTTTCCTCTTCTACACTACTTCCTTTCTTCTCGTAGAGATAAACTACCACGTAGCACGTTCTCTCTTCCAGTCACAGAGAGATCTATCAAGGTTAACCACGACCTACTTTACTTGTGGACGTTTCAGAAAACCGTCTAAACACCGACCCACTTCTGAAATCCACTGAGGCTTTATGAAAAACTGCTTCTCAAACGCCGCCCCCCCCCACCTCACCCCTTGTTAGCTGGCTCTGAAAATTCACTCTGACATTTAAAACTTTACATTTTGGCCATTTAGCTGATGCTCCTTTCCACGGTGATTAAGCTCCCTTCAAACGTACACGATATTCCTGCAACCACAGAACAATCTGATGAGGCAATTAGACCCGATGTTTTTAAAAGGACAATTAGACTGCAAACAGGGGATGTGATTCAGAGAGAGAGAGAGTAACATGACGATGGGAAAGATTGTGAACTTGGCAGCGCTACTGCGACTGGAGATTACTGATTATCTGCTGCCGGCTCTGAAAATTCAATCTTTTGTATGGCGGCCAAGAGGTCATGTTAGGTGGAGGCAATTCAGAGGAACCTGAATGTGAGAGATGCAGCGGGTGATGCTTCCCTCTCCGATAGCGAGCTGCACGGCGACGGACCTGAAGGCTGACAAATAGACAACACGCTGCCCAAGTTCAAGCTTCAAAAATGGAACCAGATCAGTGAAAGCGATTCAAGGTCCACGAGATGAAAAGCTTCATCACGATATGTGCCGAGCAAATTCACAGCACGGAAAACGTACTTTATTATAGTTCGGAAGGAAGCGACACAGGCTGCATCTCCATGATTCCTTCAACCTGTACCAAGTTTATTTCCTTCTTCTTCCGGCCACATGGGAAGTCATGACTTCAGCTCACCAAAGGTTCATTAAAAAGAAAGAAAAACAACACAGGTGAGTTTATTATCGGCCCATAATTGCATCACAGTGTGACATTTCAGCCTGAGAAACTGTCCATCAGGCGCGTTTAGCCAGACAACTAATACCTAATTTCCTCCGTGTGACTGCTCTCTGCTCTGCAGCCTCATAATGAAAAGGCGTTTTGGCGGGCCGGGCCTGCACTCGGCACCGCATGCAGCGACGTAGGTAAACAACTCATTCATCAGGCTTTGTGTGTGTGTGTGTGTGTGTGTGTGTGTGTCAGGAGCAGGGATTGTTCGCTATGATGGAATTTGTTCTAAGGATCAACTTATCATCTGCGTCTAAGTTGAAACAGATCTGAGGTGATGTATGGATGTTCGGGGGCGTTGCTTTGTGTGGGAATGTGTGCTTTTTGAATAGCGGTGGAGAAAGGAGTCTGAGGTCAGGGGTCAGCGTGACGGCCCAATGCAAGCTGACACTCCTCCCCCACATAACTGACTCAAGACTCAACTAAATACAGCTTTAGCATGTGCCAATAACTGCGTACATTCAGCAGAAATCATCTAATCATAGTAGTGTTAACACCTTAGCACCAACGAAATAAAAGTTGTGATAACGTCTGAAAGTCTTCCAGGAAACCTCCAAATGTTCTGCACCAACAGTCGAGTTTAGCCGGTGTGTGTGTGTATCGGGAAGATATGCGGGGAGGGGTTGGAACATTGGACATGGCGTTGGGGTGAAGTTGGGATACAGATACTTTCACTGGCTGGTTTTAGGTTGAAACCACACGAGTCTATCTGGAGTTTTCCTGCAGGATGGGGGCAAACAGACAAGAGCGATCAAAAACCGGCCTCCTGATGGCACATCGACCGAAGCCAAAACAGAAACGCACCACACAACCTGCCTTGAGGGCTGTTTTTACACCATTTATAGCTGCTCCACTATCACAGGCATCCAGGACCAGGGGCAGCATGAGAGACCTCTGAGGCTACCACTATCTGTGAGCTTGTATAAGACGTTAGACATGCTGACGTATCCGAGTAATGGTTAGAGGAGGAGATGCGAGTACAGAGACGAGTTTTGTTCTTTGGATGAAATGATGTATTTAAGTGGAAAATGTGTCAACGCTGTATAATTGTGTTCTTGCTGTGCGTGAATGAATAGAGAGGTAAGAGTCGGTCATTTCAGAGTAGCCTGGTTCTCTCTGGAGTGCTACATTAACGCTTAATCAGATGGTGTCGTGACATGGCAGGGGTGGTGGGGTTGGCTTGGGTGAGCTGGTCACAAAGACTGCAGTCTTTCCATGGACGGGAGGAGGGACGGGGGACGGGCATTAAAAACCACAGCACTCAGCAACTGAATCCAATCCCTTTAATCCCCGCTGGTATGCCCGAGCAACAAACGCCCATTGGTCTCTGCCTCAATTAGTGCCGACGGGGCCGGTTGCCGGACAGGTCAGGAGAGCGCCCGAGTCCCTCACCGTGAATCCACGACTGTGCCGTTTGCACACACGCCCCCGCTCCCGCCCACTGCATTCCTTACATTCCTTACAGGACGAGGCAATTTAAAAAGCCCTCATTATCTCTCGCTGGGTACCGTAGAAGGATCTGCACAATCCTCCTTCAGCCCCCCCCTTACCCACAATCCCCTCTGTGCTTGTACTGTGTGGATTTATTTGAAGGGTGCGTTAAGTGCCACTTGGGCTTAAAGCTGAACGGTGCATTGAGTTTACAGTGATATTGTAATATCACAAAGCCTGCAGCTTTTTTTTCTAAAAAAAGCAATCAATAAGTGAAGAAAGGAGAAGAGGAGATTGGTCCTTTGTGAACACAGTCCAGTTCAGTCAAGAGATTTCCCATAATCCTCTCTCTGCTGTAAAGCTATTCAGTGTGCTTCAAGCACCCATCACAAAAAACATTCATATTGCAAATACCATTGGGGTCAGGGTAACCAAAGATATGACACCGGAGAGAAGGTCTCGAGACCTCAAGACACGTCGCCTGCCGTTCAATTACATCACCGTTTGCACTCGTCGGCTTCACATTCATACGAGACAAACCAATAAAACGCCGGGAGTCAATAAACCCCTCTTTCATCAGACGACCTCACCGACTCCGGCCTCGTCTTTATATTTAGTGTAAACTAATGACACACACTGGTCACGAGGCGCCGCACCGCCAAAATAAAACACCCACGCTTGTGTATTTTTAATTGGGATTATGTTACAGGTGCTAAAATGCAGAGAATAACACTAATATAGTTGGGTTTGTCAATCCCATTGATGACTCAGTGATTACCAAACACTGCCGGGATTTCAAAACTCTCTTTACCGTCAAAACTTGTCAACTATCCAGGAGTTTCAAGCCCGAACAAATCCCCTCTTCACCTCGGATAAAAAAACCACCACAAGCTATTCTATCATAGCAGACATCCCCCGATTTACGAGCTGGTTCTTCTTTCAATTATTGTAAAATGTGTTGATTACAGGACAGTAAATGTGGGACCAAAGACCTGCTGGTGGTTCAGTTCGTACGGCTGCTGCTCCATGCATCCTAAATGACATTTGAGGTTCATCAGATAGTAGCACAAAGCGACAGCGACAACAACGCCACAATATCAGGAGCAACCGGTGTTCCAGAGACACCATTACCCTTTAGTGGTGCTGGTGATAAGGGGTTAGAGCAACCTTCACGACAGTGAGGAATCTTGGCAAGAGACGGACGAGGACGAAGAGGAGGAGGAAGCGTAAAGCGGGCGAAGACCCTTGAGAGAGAGCCTGAAACAAGAGCATGATGAATGTACAGCTCGCAGTTTTTAAATCAAGGATCAAAGCCATCTGAGCAGCCAGGCTGTCTAGACTGGAACGCTCCCGAGCACATAAAGGCAACATCTGCAGGACGCATTAATTACAGTAAAGGACCGACACGTCGAGTGGTCTGGACTAAGATCAAATAGCCCTTTATATATGAATGCTTTTATCCAAAAAGCTATTAAAGTATATCAATATCTGGAGCTCAAGTTAATCACCAGATATCTCAAAGAATACCTGATGTTTTCTTCCAACCTTGGACTCACCGTCTTCCCCGTCGTTTGTTTTAATTCGACTCAGTAATGGCTACAGGGGCAATTCATCCACTTCTCATTATTCAGGCGCGCTCGGCCTGCATTTACATTTTTAGGCTTTTAGCTGATGCTCTTATCCGCCGTGACTTACAGGTGAGGTTTGAACTGCCGGCCTGCGAGTGACTGGAGCGGATGTCAAACACGTGACCCTTTGGTTCCCCACCCGTCTCCTCCGACCACACAATGAGTCACAAGTAAGGAGAACGTGTCCTGGTTTCCCTCTCACTACTGAACCTCTTCCACCGTATTGAACCGTGACACCCGGAGCACGTTAAAACAAATCGCTGCAGCTGAAGGAAATCCCCCTCAACAGCAATCACGGTGTTTTGATGATTCTTAATTGGAGTGAAAGTTCAGTCATCTGTGTGGTAAGTGTGTTTTAAGAGGCCGTAGGCCTGTGCAACCTGTTAAGACCTCACTGTAGCATTTTAACGGTTTAAAAGTCACGTGATTAGAGGTCCAGAAGCGTCGCCAACACGTAAGCAAACAGAGAAACAGTGACCGGAACTGAACTTTCCAAAGGTCGCTTGCACTGTTTAATTTGGTTTCATTAACGCCGGCCTCGTGCAAAATAACGGAGATTAACGTGACTGCGGTTGATCAAAATGTACAAGTTCAGCTCAACCTCTGTTTGCAGAGAAAGCGTTGGCTCACAGCACACTCCAAAGTCCTTTTTTCGGAGACTATTATTGACTTAAACCACCTTGTGCGTGTAAATAAACATGGACAACATCCATGTTGTAGCACTAAACACCTGGCCACGGTCTACATCTAGGAGGGTCATAACTCTCCTGTGCAGATCTCCGTGTTACCTCCATGAACTCGTGCAGCCTTTGTTTTTTACGACGGCGGAGCACGGGATGATACACGGCCCTGGAAGGACGCAGTCGGGCTAGTTGGTCCCGATGGGAAATCCAGGCTACATCTGGCCTTAACAAATACACCTGTGCTTTTGGAGCCTAATACATAATGCAAGAGAACATATTAGAAATAGATATGAGGGGGGGGTAGGCAGCGTCTGACCGCTCCAGGAAACACCCAAAACACTGCAGCAGGAGGGCGGGTAGTCGCAGTCCAACAGGGTTCAACGTACCGACACATTTCAAACCTTGTGTGCATTAAATAACCAGTTTACATGTAATTCAGCCCACATTTCCTACTGGTTTTACACAAAGTAGATCATCTTATAATTCATTGCATGCAGGAGGAAATGGTCTCTTTATGTTGTTTTTCTCAAGTCCAACGGGACCGAACAGAGTCAGGGGAAACTAAATCATCAGATGTGTTGTTCGTATCGATGTAACCGTACACTGGTGTGCAGGAGGATCAATGTCTGCGTGAAACTGCTGCAGTGGACACAAAGAGGAGGCCGAATGTGAAGACATCAGCCTCAGTGGTGGACGCATGCAGAAATGTAAACGGACTAACCCAATCACCGTGAAGACATGGTGCACAGTAAATATTCAGCTATTCACACGAGATCCAGGTTTCTCTTTCCAGCTCATGACACGGGTTCAACATCAAAATGTCTCTTTCCAGTTTTTAAACGCAGCCCGGAGGAACACAACTTACACAAGAAGCCCATTTACTATCCTGTCACACTGACAACCTTGAGCCGCCATGTGTTACAGCAGCATTTACACATGCCAGCACGGATCACAACACCGGGCAGCTGCTGGATGCAACCTTAAACCGGGTCACACTCTCCACATCGCGGCCTGTTTCTGTGCACGCAGACACTAAAATAATAGCATAAATATCCAGAAACCATGCAAGAGGGAATCCTGTAAACAATCTTATTTAATTTACTGAGATAGAAGACGATCTAAGACAAGAAACCTTCACATTTAAGAGGCTGAACGCAGCATTTGGCCTTCAAACAACAGTTAATTGATCACAACTGTGTGTTTAAGTTTCATATCGTTGTAAACTGAAGATGTGTCTTTAGGTCTTTGAATAAGATTCTCATCAAACAGAAGGACCGTTATCTGAGGTTTACTGGTGGCGCCTTGAACTGTGCCAACTCAACGTGGATTTCATAGAAGATTATGATTCCCATTCATTCAGCCACTTCACACGGTAATGAGCGAGCGGAGTAATCATCTGCTGCACGGTGCAATAAAGACACAGCACCTGGTTCACACGCTAACCAAACCCAACCATCACCGTACTTCAGCAGCCTTTTAATTCCCGCTCAAAGACACCCGAGGGCTCGCTGTAAAAAGGACAATTCCACTGCGACTTGCTTTGCCTTTGCTGCTTCTTAAGTCTTAACTGGAGCTGCTTTCATTTGGTACACCGGATGTGTTAAAGGCGAGGTCGACCAGTGCAATTTACTTCTAAGGAATTCAGTTGCACAAACGAGCAAATAATAGGCAATAAAAATCTAAATTCTGGTACACATATCTAGAGATGTATACCTCGAGGTTTCTTTTACATGTGAATATTTTAACTCGTACAATCTGTGTTTTTTTTTAGCTTCTGCCCAATAGTGGGAGTTTAACGCACAGGTTCACTACTCGTCACCTTTCAGTCATGTGATTGTGATTCAGGTATTGTGACACTTCTCAGTTTCCCGCTTGCATTTAGACTTTGCTGACCCAGAAGAGGAACCCTGCCCGGTCCTCCACGTCACCGCTCTGGTGTTATGTGAGGATACACCGGCTCATCTGGGGAGGGGGGGCGGGGGGCGCTCCAGCAACATCAAACCCAGGAATTTGTACAGTTAAACCCAAAACTTTTAACACAACAAGCATCAAACTCATGACGTGTTTTCCACAGTGATGCTCAGATTGCACTAGAAAGTGCCTACATGCACGAGAAGAAGTACTCGTGTGTCGTCCCTTTGCAGCTTATTATCACCTCACTGACCCCGCTGACATTCATTATGCAGCCACTCCTGGGAGATGAGGACACATGAAGAATGTTCTGCAGCATGACGCCTGGAAATTGCTCTGCTGCGAAGAGGTTTGACAAGTTCTAATAAACATCGTAATACCTGAATGTACCGTTAAAACACCATATTGTCTATGTTGTGATGATCCCCGGTTTGTACTGGTATGTCCCACAAGACGCCCCTCGAGGACCCCTTGTGGTCCCCCTGTTGGACCCCCCACTGGGATCTGCAACATGCCCATTGCATCTGCAACGTGGATGCAAAGGAAGGGCATTGACACTGAGGCAGTGGGATAAGGTTGCATTCTGCACGGATAACAAGAAGCAATGCGTTGCTCTGTGCTGAGGAAACAATCAGCATCACCATGCATAACCCCCCCACCACACACACACACACACACACACACACACACCTGAAGAGCACGAGATGAGGAAAACGGCGAAGGCCAGTTTGGTGGCGTCTCCCATTTTCCATCCGAATGTGATCCTCTGACTAAAAAGAGAATAAAAACAACAACAATCTCACATTCAAGAGTCAGATTAAATGTCTTGCTGCTCCAGAGAGCATTGTCTCTGCAAAAAGGACATCTTTAAAAAATCCAAAATATATCCAGGTGATGCGAGCCTTTAGTCCCCCCCACCCAAAAGAAAACACAGAAGGGAGGAAGAGGAGGAGGTGAAGAAGAGGGAGAGGATGGTTGGAGGTATTTCCAGGTTTACAGGCGAGCAGTGGAGGGCGACTTGTTGGTCATGGAGCCGCGGCCGTCATGTACTTGCCATGTCTGCAGCATTGTTACAGTTCACCTGTTATTGTCAGAGCAGCGAAGCGGAGAGCCGAGCCACAGCCGCGCAGGGCTAACATCCATCGGACTGGAAATCAAGCGCACTCCGCTCTCCAAAAAAACTTCTCCGTCGCATCGCTTTTTAAAAAAAGCGTCGAAATGGGTTTTTAAAAAAAATGTTGCATTTCAGATGTCATGCAAAAAAAAAAGGTTGTTCAAAGCGTGTTTTTGTTGTTATAATCCGTGTGGAAGCCTCGGTCCGGCGGCCACAACCGGGAGCTCCGTCCGCTCCAACGGTTACGCGTTCGCCCTCTCCAAAGTGGGCCAAACAACCTTCTCCCCCACCGTAGAAATCACTTGGAAGGAACAAGTGGAAACGCTATCATATGTTAGCAATAACCCGTAAGGCTGCCGTTAATCCGTGGAGCTAATGCGGCCATCGAGTTTTAGGACGAGCTGCTTTTCCTCCACAAGTCCGTCTCCTCCTCGCCTCCTCTGGTCGGGACAATTTCAAGATGGCGTCACTGCCCCCCACGTCAAGTTAGCCAGAGTCACATACGAAGCTTCCGGGGATAAACTTCAAAATAAAATGTCGACGGGAATGTACGACGGGTCATAGACTGATTTATTTATATAAGAACAACAATAAGACAAATAAGTGAATGTCCAATACAAGGCAAGGCTTATATATATATATATATATATATATATATACTGTATATTATAGTTTACAATAGGACCTTGAAAGCACATTTTGGGGGCTCCTGATAGTATGAAATTGGCTATAACAAGTGATAGGAATCGAATTGTTTACATTCAACTATGGATTTTGAATTTATTAGGCTAGGTTTAACCACCCCAATTCAAATATATAGTTTGTGTCGAGCATATTTAATGTTTCCTTTTTCTTTACCTTTATTTTGAAACCATAATCATTAATTTCCGGCATCAGCCTGACACACTTTATACAACTTGATGAAACAGCTTGACGAGCTGGGGATTGTTGATATTTGGGAGGGCTGCTCGTTTTGTACTCCGGCGTGTGCTGTTGCAAGAAAAGAGGGGCGGTCGAGAGGCAGTCATCTTTTCAAAATAAGCAAAACACAAAAACAATGTAAACCATGTGGGCTACTGTTATCACAAGTATTTGCAAATACAATTCTATTGCAGGCTACAACCGGCGTGTGTGTGTGTACATATATCATGTATTATTAAGCATCTTTTTCTGTCCAAAATATAGAGCAAACTTAAATAAAGCTATAGATCCTAAACACCACCCATATCCACTTATTATGATGTTTCATGAGTTTTTTTAGACCATAAAATATATACCTTTAATCAACAGCATGTTCCTAATATGCAGCCTGCCACTCTATGTAGGTCAACACATATTGCACCTACATATAGCCTCATGCTGCAGTATGTGCTACTATACGGACAAATATCAGGTTTCAACATGGGTTGGGTGCTCAGTAATAAATGCTGAGAATACCATGAAGTACAGATATAGGCTTGGCCTACTCCCAAATCTGCGTGACACTAATCTCTCTAATAGCCTGGAGCAGATCTCCAACCATAAGCGCTGCTGAACGATTAGGAGGTCAAAGGTCTCCGGGGATTTCTCTGCCAAGCTGGAAGCTGAGTCACCTGTTCTATATTGGCGTGTTGGCTTTTATCTGCAGCACAACACACGGACCTGTACATGGCTTAATGGTCCGAGTTTGAGGCACTAACACCGGCCGGGCGAGGAGTTCAGTTCCTGTGGACGTTATTCCCCTGGCAGCGTTTCTGAACTTTCATCACAAATGAACTCTCTCTCTCTCTGGAAAAATGCATGTAGTGCTCGTCTCTGTCCAGGAAACGTGGGGGATGTTTGTCATTTCACTGAAAAATAATAGAACATGCATCCAAAAACATCTGCTAATACATCAGGACACTGTATGTTTAGATTATGCTTCATTGTTATATTTATTTGTCCTGCGTCACAAACTATTAACTCATTCTACTACATGAGTTTAGGTTGAACCCTACAGGAACTTTTGCATGTAGATTTTTCCAAACTTAAATAAAGAAGAACAGTCTTCTGTCTGTTAATCCGTCTCTGGAATCTGCAGCATGTATGCTCTGTGTCAGCGCGTAAGGATGACACTGTAGTAATCATCCAACCTAAATAAAACATGAGCTTAATTCCAGGACCATCTTATAGCACGGCACGCCGTTAGCTAAGTCCACACGCTTCTCTCCTCCTCTGGTCTCGCTGAGAGCCTCCATGATGGGTTCGCGTGTCGTCATTCAGCCCTTCGTCTCTTTGTGAGCTCGCTTCAAGGTGACTGAAACCGCACCAGCTGCAGAGATGCTGGTGAATTATAGAAGGAGATTTTTCTCAACTGTATGTTGAAATCTTATTCAACACGTCTTTGTATGGCTGGTCGTGAGAAGCTTTCCACTTATAAAATGGAATGAAACACCGAGTTCAAGAAAGAGTCAAGCTTACTCTAGTTGACCCCCAAACATAAGTAACATGTCATGTTTTTCTCTCGTGTTGCATAAATGGAGCAGCCTAAAACTGCATTTTGTTGTGCAGCCCTGTGTTGCAGAATGACAACAGATGAACCTTGAACCTATATGCACTGCAACTGTCTCATGCACATGCATGTTCATGTCAGTCTGTTTTTGGCTGTGTGTAGGGAAAGAGAGCTAAAAGAATAACGATTCCAACAGCATTGCTCTTTCAAGATAAACCAAAGATAATCCAAAACTGCGTGATCTGACATTCACACCCTCTCCACGCCGTGATTGGCCAGCTGTGCGGAGGTGAGAAAGGAGCCGCGCTTTGAAGTTCTCGCTCGAGCTCCTTTTTTTTTTCATTCTTGGCACAACTATTTCTGTCACTTTTAGTGCGAACGCGCTGCGAACGCCTCTCAGAAGAGACAACCAGCTTTGATTCAGATCAGGTATAAACCCTTTTGACAACACATCGTATGAAACACTTCTTTTCTATCATTTCTCTTCAAGAAGTCCTTAACAAAGCGAGCTGTGTAAAATGTAAACAGACATTAGTAAGCCATGACAAAGAGATGACTTGCATCACGCTCATGTGGAAAAAAGTGGGGTTGTGTGGTGCGTCTGTCTGTCTTCCTTTGAGTGGGGAAGACCTACAGTTCTGGCCCTGGAGATTTACCGTCCAGCTAATCCCATTACTCAACTATCAGATGCCAAATCCCCTCTAATGGCATTACACGTGCCAGAATTACGTATGATGATGCTTGCTAATGAGAGCTCAGCAGATATACCTTACTGGAACCAGTGGCCCTTGCGTTCAGAGTAGCCCCATGGCTCTGCGGCTTAATGGACTCAGTATTGAGTGTCGAGGGAAGTCAAATTTATCGACAAAGTGCTTTTAACAAAAAGCAGGTTGCTTGCAAAGTGCATTGCAGAGCAACAAAGGATGTAAATACATCTAAAACTGCGGCGTCTAAACGTTTACAGTTGAGGGTAGAGATGGTGTGTGTGTTCGTAACGCGTGGGTGTGTGACAAAGAGAGCGGCCGGACAACGCCATGGACAAGTGGACGCTTTGAGATGCAAGCATGAATGATGCATGGAAGGATGGAGTTTCCCATACAAACCTCAAATCAGGCTGTCGCGTCCTCTGCTGCTGCAGCATTCGGAAAGGTCATTTTCAAAAGGTGATATGTCCACTAAAAGATAAACGTCATTAGTTAGTGTTGGCTTTGGTGCTGCGGTATGTAAAAAAACACACAAAAAATCGTATTCGTCCACTCCTCTGGTTTCACCAGAACCTGCAGGGATTATTTGCTCCCATTTAGTATCAAGACCATGAAGGTCCAACAGTGATTTTGGGTGATGAGGTGGCTCTGTGCAGGCCAGTCAACACCTTCCCTAAGAGGTGAAATCCTTTCTTTATGGACCTGGCTTTGTTCACAGGAGCACAGACACGTTGAAACAGGAAAAGGCCTTCAGCAAACTGTTGACACAAAGCTGGAAGCCTATTGGACAGAGGTCTGTACATGCTTTTGGCCATCGTCTGCTTCCCATGCACTCTCTTTATGATAACCTGAAGTAGGGCACCAAACTTCCCTTTATGGATATATTCTTCCAGTTTCTGTCGTGATACTAAACGCACTTAGCCGCTGAGATTAACGAGCTGTTTTGCGAGCACAGATACTGGAGAGAAAATATGCAGCCGAGTACGAGAGCAAAAATAGAATCAAAGTCACTTGAAAGAGACAGAACATTTCCTACAGTGTGCATTCAACCAGGCAGCGGTCCAATATTGAACCAGCAGCCTCCTTCTGATCCAAATCAGTTTAAATCCTTTCTGAGATTCTTCAGCATCACTTTAAAACAGCAGAGAGCAGTTCTCCATAACTGTGCTGCACTAAGAGGGAGCGTCACACTGGAAGCCCCCTTTGTCTAATTCAAAACAATAGTATCAGCAGGTAGTTCAGTGGCCCGGCAGCGCTGCTGGTGTCGGTCTATCTATGCAGAGCCTCTCTTTTTGCTCTTAAAGCGCCCAGGAAAATGATTTATACGCCTGCTTTGGGCTTGTCGCGATGCCACTCAGAGCAATTTATCTTGTCTTGGCTCTCGGTCTCTGCAGCAGGAGCCAGCCAACCTCCCCCTCCCTCCTTTCCTGTTGTTTCAGCATGAATGATCTTTTCCATTGACAGCTTTGTTCATCCCCGCAGGCAGATCTGCACCTGTAACCAAAGCCCGGTGGATACCGGCCTAATTACCGTTCTCATCTGGCACCCAGCTGCCTCGCTCGTCCTCGCACGAACCCATGCAGCAAACTGCAGAAGAGGAGGCATTAGCGAGTTAAAAATGAGCCTTCGTCCCCATAGCCGTTAAACCACGTATCTCCAAAGTAGCACATGTGAAGCTGAGAGGAAAGTGTTTTTAAGCTTTCAAGGTTTCACGCTCAGGAGGGGACATGGAAGGAAGGAGGAAAGAACCCGCTAACTCTACAGTTACATCGTCAGTCGTTGATGACAGTTCACGCTTATGTCATAGAGGCAGGTATCACTGTCCTCTTAATCCCCCGTGGTCCGCAACAGCTACTGTTTTTACACCGAGACATGCAAGAGCTGTCAGCGGCCGAGCCTCGGAACATCAGGCCCACTGGAGGCTGGAATGAGCTGCCTGTGCTTGAAAGGTTGACGGGTTCAACCTGAAAAAAAAGGAAAACCAGACGGAAAAGAGACGGCACTGGTTGAATACCAGTGTGAGGCATGTGGGGGTTGAACATGCAACCTTCGCTGCTATAAAACTCAAATAAAGAGTATATTTCCTGTATAGGAGAGAGGTTTTCTATCATGGATGAACGGATTGAACCGTACCACATGATGACGCACGCTGCAGAGAGGCACTTTGTGTAGAATAAACTCTACGAAGGACACATCAAAGGCTTTTCATTCACTTTGTTTAGAGCTCAATGCCCATATATGTACTCAAATACAGGCAGCATTTATATCTAAAACTTAACCTTCGCCAGGCTGTAAGAAGAGTGCTGTACATCTCCGTTCTTGTCCTCCTATCCCACTAATCAGTGGTTTGCGTTCAGGTATGCAGATGTTCCTCCTGGATTTTGTTTCTGTGAAGTTATTTCAAGTCACCAAGGAGCAGGTGGCTCACGTCTGAGCTCTGATCAGGCGTTCAGAAAATGGAGTTTGATGTATTAAGGATGAGTTTCGGATCAGTAGCAGCAGAGCACTGTTGAGCTCAACCACCTCTCCTGAAATATGAGTTGGGGGTGACGTGGCGCTGACAGCTCTAAATTTAATGTACAGCGGCCCATAAATACGCATCGGCGTGACCAGGCTTGTTTGAAAATAACACCGCGTTAGAGCTGAGGCGGCCCATGCTCCGAGCATGACGTGAGTCTTATGCAATCGCACAATGAGGCCGTGATATTTATGGAATGTAACTCAATACACCAAACCCTTTATAGACAAGCTGTTGCCAACTTTTAGGGAGGCAACTGGCAGCTGTCCATCTCCAAAACAAGACACGTCCAAGCTTCTCTGAGGGTGAAATCCCAACTTTAAACAGATTTAAGCGGAAGTTAATGGAATCCACAAACATACACTTTATGATTTTGAAAAGGTCTGTATTATATTTGACTGAATTACATTAAAGCAGGCTGAGTTTTAATGAAGTCACATGATTAAGAGCATGAAGTGACACAACACTCACCAGCTGTTGTCATTTTCTTCCTTGTCAAAATTCTTTCCTTCCTTCTTTAATTCTCTCAAACTCAACTTTTGAATCTCGATGACTCCGCAGCATTAGATCACTCCTGTTTTATTATTAACCCTTTTTCTCACCAGTCATTTTCACTTCCAGCAGAGGAATCGGGTGTAACATTACAGGTGGCTCTCTGCCAGCTGTTGTTGCAACGCCAGTGTGTTATTATGAGCCACACTTGTGTTTGACATATCCCCTTGTTATGGGCAACACTGTGTGGGGGGGGGAGGGGGGAACGCCCCCTATCGTGCCAGTGAATGCAGCATTAGGTGTTGGTGAACACACGGCTCAAGCCTGGCTCCTCCCCCAAACAATCCCCCAATTAGCCACATCCACATTTTGCATCATGGTGACCCTTGTTTTCCCTTTGTAGGCGTACCTGTTGCTGTTTTGCTCCTTATATGTTTTAAATTATACTGTTAAACCTACTGCTTTAGTTTTTGTTCCTCTTGTTGCACCCTTGGTCACTCCTCAGTGTAGTCTGTCTCCACCTGTGGCCTCAGCTTATTTCCCCCAGTATTGCTTGGTTTATGTTGGACGTTTATAGGATTAAACGTTGTATTATGGTTTTAGAGTTTGTATTAAGGTCGTTTATTCTCATTATTGGTTTCAGTATTTTTGGTCATTAATATCTTTTCCTTCACAGCAGCTTCCGTCCCCGTCTGTTTGATTATTTCTTTGTTCATTTTACAAAACCTGTCTCAGGCTTGTGTCAGTAACGAATCTGTTATAAGTTTCCAAAACAATATCTAAGTTTCTTGAGACTTTCCTGGGGTGTAAATCCCCAGATGGCGCTGTCAGTTTTCTCTCATTCTCCCCTTAACCGCAGACCTCAACTGCATTTAAGGGAAAGAAAGTGTCATGTTGGGTTTCCTCTCAGAAATCGACATGTTTAAAGCGATGGTTTGTACTTGATTCTCATTGTTTTAGACACGGGTGAGAGCTGTATATTGTAGAAGGTAACTCTAAACTGATTGTATTTTATGGTCACAGTGGCAGAGCATCATGCTATCTTGTGAAGTATTTCCTGTTGTGAGGATGTAGAAGTGAGACATATCACAGAAAGCTCTTAGAGCAGCACATTAGTGTCCTCATACTGTGTGTGTGTTGTGTTGCGTTGCAGGGAGTTGGTCGTCAGCCTGGACTTCAAATCTTGTCGTGAGAAACGCATGTTACGACTAAAAGGGGATAAATTGCTGCTTCTTGTTTGTCTCCAATCAGACGGTGCGAAGGTCTAGTCAAAGTGTCGTCACTGGCTTAATCCCTGCTGTGTGTGTGTGTGTGTGTGTGTGTGTGTGATAATAGGTCTGGCCTTTCTGAACAGTGTGACAACACTCAACAGCTGTATGAGGCTCTGCCAAGGATCTCACTCTTTCTTTCCTGGCAGTGATGAAATGTAAACTTTGTCTGCTTTTTCTTTGCTCACTTTCTTCTTTTCTGTCTCCCTCCCTCTCTCCACTCTGTTGCCTGCCTCACTCTTTCTCTTCCTCATTCTTTCTCTCCCTAGATAAAACATTGCTGTTATCGTGCAGCAGATGGCCGCGCTCTGCCACCCCCACTCCCACAATGCACCGGGGCTCCGTGTGGGAGTTGAACACAGGAGATAACATGGCCTCTGTATACACATACACATAACCTGTACTACTATATACGGCTACATTTACATACCCCTCCTTGGTGTGGTAGATCGTAAGAAAAACATCGACTCCACACTGAACTACATTTTGTTTTTGAGTCCAAAGTTGAATTTGTTTTATTAAAAAGACATGCTTGCCCCGGAGCAGTCGATTAAACATGATGTGGGGCACAGCTGCATCATCTGTCCATTGTCACGCCTCTTTAATACATTGCTGGTGAAAAGACTAAAGCAAAGGATACACCAGTGTATCCTCCCTTGTAGCCTTTCCGGCAAGCCTTACTTCTTGAGATGCGTTTCAGGAATTAGGACGCCAAGATGGAGCATGGAGATAGATTTCCGGGGGACAAGCTAGAGGAGGGAGGAGATAAGGAGGCACAACATCCAGCTTCCTACTTAGATTTCTAAAGCGCCTGATTGGAGTTTGTGATTTGTGTTTAAGTGAACAGCCACCGTGTCGCTCGTCGTTGGGTTTGGCCTAACAGATGTGTTGAGGCTCTTGTTAACGAGCTGCAGACCGGGCCAGATATGAATTACTGCCTCCTGTTTAACCCCTCCAACCTGGTTTCATGTTTGCCCTTTCCCTTTTGCGAGCTGGCTCGTAACTTAATCCTCTTGTGACGCCTGAGATTTTGACCCTTAGTGACAGAAAATGCAAGGAAAAAACATTCAAACATTCTGTTGATTGAGCTTCTAAAGTACGAGGACATCGCTTCTTTGTCACTGTAAACTGAATAGCTTTTTTTGCCTTGGACTGTAGGACCTTTTTGACTTTAAAGTGCTTCATGTACTTTGTGAGTCTGCAGCTTCTCACTTGACTGCACCTCGATAAGATTTGTTTTTGTCCTGGATAGAGCAGCTTTACCTTGTTTTGGAACCAAACTCCTCACTTGGCATTTTTCTGTCCGCGTGGAGGAGGTGAGGGGAGAGAGGGAGGGTTCTCGGTCCAGAGACGGTGACATCAGCGGTGCCTTTGGCGCCACTTATCTCCCCAGGATCTCCCAGCTGCCCTGGCATTTCCTGAACCCGGCCACACACTATCAAGCTAAAAACATTGAACCTTTTAAGGACATTTCTTTCAGTGAATGTTCCCTAACCATTGTTTCTTACAGAATCTCCAGACAGATAAGAAGATGATTCATGCATGATAACATCATGTCCAAAGAAGTTTCTGTTTTGGATACCAATAGATCCAGCTCGTTTTCAGAGTGTGATTCACTCATTCCCACATTTCCACCGGCGTATCTGATGCGTGTTTCTGTGGTTGGGTGAAAGCTTGTTATCTCAAACTTGTCAGTTCAAATCAAAAACACCTGCCGTTTCTTTGTTTGCTGTGATCACTGTGTATTTGTATTGTCTGCTAGTTTTGCAGGTTTGACGAGAACGAATGAACCCGTACTCTGCTTAACTCCTGAGAGCAGTACAACGAGATGCTTTAAAACGCCCCAACCTGTTTCTAGTGTCAAGCAAAGGAGGATGGGCACCATCATTAAATGAGGATTATTAAGATGAATTATTAGCTGGCAAACTATCTGTTTCTCGTGAAACATACTTAAATAGAATATGTGTAGCTTTGTGTTCTACTTAAATGCTTTCAAAAGGATAATATAGAAAGAAAGAAACATTTTCTCAATGCTAGACTTTGTTAAGTTAAGATCTAATGCTAACTTTAACCACCTAAAACTACTTTGTTATGGTGAAAGATCAGGATGGAAATGATCCCCACTGTTAAAGGAGATGTCCCCACCCCGACATCCTCTCTAAGATGTTCTGCAGCAGCACAACGTCACACTGCATTTCCTTCTCAGAGAAGACAGATGAGCATTCTTCACACGACCAGAACAGGTCATTAATCACAACACACAGGTCTCATGGCGTCTGAGAAGAAATGCAATTAAAACAACACCCGCGTCTGGAATGATGAGATAAGACGACATGAAAATTCATATTTCTGGGAGATATCTCCATGTTAGATCAGAGATCACAGTGCCTTACAACTTCAATGACTCTTCTCAGGACATGTTATGGTTCTCCCTCTGGTTCTTCACCAGGAACCTTTCGGGGGAACCGGCCCTGTTTGGATGTTTGCTCAACCTGCTGATTTTCTGTGTTTTAGAGTTCAACAGTGAGATCCACGTTCCCTCAGAAACAAGCGAGGCGGACCAGGCAGAGAGGGATGAATGTGTGCGACAAATAGTCTCTATTGAAGTTTTGTTGAGAGAGCTTACGAGGAAACATCGCAGGAGGAGAATTTAATAGTGACACATAAACTCTGTCTGTCTCTCGTTTACTCTTGTTTACTTCTCTTGGCTTGTTTACCGTCGCACACGCTGACACTTTAAATGCTTATTTTGAATCTACCAAATTATGATAAATGAAGCTCCTAACCCTTTGGTGCTTTAACACAGATTCAGAATGGTTTTCGAATAGGCTCACAGAAATAATGGCACTTAAACTCTTCGCCTCACATCCCTGTTTATCTCTTCATTAGTGTCACTCACACAATAAAAAACACAAACATTGAAAGCTTTACGCGCATTAACACACAGTGGAATTTGAAAAGCTAGCCACACACACACATGACTCTGCGCTTCACACATGTGCACACACGTAAAGTAATGAACTTTAGCAAGCCAGCTATGCACAGTAAGACAATTCCAACCCCTCACACGCTCACACAGCGCTGCCAGCACAGCTTGCCATTAGCCCAGGGTTGTCCGACTCCAGACGATGTTTCCAATCTCTCGCACCATCTGCTCCTCGCCTCAGCGCTATCAAAAGGAGGAAGAGTGCAGCTTCCTCTTCCTCCTCCTCGTCCTCCATACGAGGCTGGCCATCTTGTGTGGAGGTGTGAAAAGCTCTGGGACACGATACCCCTGAAAATATCAGTAATAGTGGTGCGTTTGAATGTGTGCTATTGTTCCCTGAAGAGTTGTCATCCTCTGAGATGCATTTTCTGATTCTTTGATTTTTCAATCTTGTTGCAAATTGTTAGCAGCTCATTGTAATGTCACCGGTATTGTAAAAGCAGACACAATCAATGAAACACTAAAGACAGGACACTGAAAACGAAGCACTGTTAACATAATAGATATTTGCAGGTAATAGTGCAATAACATCAATAACATTTGCCATTAATTTCCTGGAAATGATGACTTTGATGGATTTTATTCCTCTGGCAGGAATGTTGAGTATAGCTTTCAAACTGTCAATTTTCACTTCTCCTCTCGACAAATGTAGGTTTTAATGGCGGTAGTGTGCATAAAAAATATGCTGCAAAGCAAGGACCGACAATAAATGTTGTTGTGAACCGTAATAAATAGATATAGGTAGTGGAAGGCCATCCTCTCCTCCTTCAAAGCTGAGGATTGAAAAATGAGACGGCTGCTTTCTGCAGAATATAAAGCAGAGGACGTGATGCATCATGCCAAGAGCTGACAGAAATACTACATGAATCATATGTGGTGATATTACACAATGTACCTTCGTTCTCTTTTCTCTGTGAAGCTCTTTTTCACACGGCCTCGCTGACGTAAGATGGCTTTCATGACGCTTTAGCAATTTCTCCTGCAGAATTATGAAGGATAATCATTTTTTTATTAAAGCCCAGTGGATGTGTTAAAAGTGTGAGGATTGTTGTAGGCATATTTCTTTAGGTTGCATTTTTGGTGTGGAAAAATGTCTGCTGATAGTTTCGAAAAATCCCCGTGTCAGTGGCATAATGCATCATTGTTTCCATTCTTCTTCAGGTGTTTGATTTCTGTCTTCCTGCTTTGAAAAATGAAGCAACAGGAAAAGCTAGAAGATGTTTTTGAAGCGCATTTAGCACAAACCTCAAGGATAATCTGCTTTCTTATATATCAGCAGTGTGTGGTGCTCAAAACAAGTTCTTGCACTGAAGTGGAATTTATTTGGTTTCACCTTCCCTAAACTTTTTAATCAGTTAGTGATTTCCTATATTTCCCAGAATGCACTACAGCAAAGCTTAACAAGACTTCAACCTGTTTAAACATTTAAATTATCCATCTATCCTGCCATCGGTTGGTTTTCCTGTCCAAATGTCCTCCCCCCCCTAACATGTTAGACTGTATGGGGTTAGTCTCCAGAGCTTTGCTCTCAGACTGGACTTTTTCTACCTTATGACAACCTGACAGGAAAGAAGATATCCTGACTTTCACACACTACAAACACAGCAGAACCGTCCTCTTGGATGCCCATATGGTTGCCCCCGAAGGGGCTCTTCCAGCGGTGAAAACATGAGGTTGTTGTTGAAGAGTGAGAGTTGAGGAGTGAGAATCTGAATATGTTTTCTCTGCAGATTTCATTATCAGTTTGCCTGATATGCAATAAAAACGGAGAGTCTGCATCAATGCATTTCCCTGGTTTAGTTTGAAAAGAGGCTTTAATTTTTAGAATTCTGACCAAAGATTACTCAAGGAGACTGTTATTCAGATCTGAGCTGCAGTCTGAGTGCACTTAATATGGTCGGGCTGAACATATTCAGTCTGCAATAAAAGGAAAAGAAGATCATCTTCAAGAGACATTTGAGTGAAGTGAGATTCTCTCAAACCATGTTCGGCATTTGGAAAGATATCTGAAGCTCTTCTTATCTTTTTCCAGCATCATTTCATCCCAACTGCCAAACATCTTCACTTTCCAAAGCTGTGGTGACAGTGTCTCTGTCTTTATTTAGCTCTTTAATTTCACATTTTCCATTTATATCGCCTTTGCTCTGCTCTTTGATTCCGAGGGGCAACACGTGACATTTACCGTCAGTGTTTTCAGGTCTATTCATCAGTCCTGACCTTTTAGAGAGATTAAGGGATAAATCATTACTTATATGAAATCCCCAAATAATACTGGACAGAAGTCTTCCATCTGTATTCTACATGCAGACGTCGCTCCTCCAACCTCATTTGTCTCTAGTTTTTCCATAACAAGTGGTTTATTTCTCCATCAGCCCCTTTTCAATCAATGTTCTCTCTTCCATTTTCATTTTCTCTGGATTCTCCTCTTTCCTCTCTTTAAGTATTTACCTGTGTCGTAAAGCCATCTATCAGCCGCACATATTCATCTTTGTGAATAATTTATAAATGCAGCCTCTTTCTCTCCTTCTCTTTGCTCTTTCGATCTTATCTCCCTGTCTCTTCTTTTTTTAAATAGATGCAGACCTCTCTGCCCTTTTCTTTCTCTCTGGTTAATTATTGCTCTTTCTTCGTGGACGTGTCTCTCTCTCTTAAGTTTCTGCTGCTTTTGTTGAGCTCATTTTTCTCCTTTGTTTATAGATGCAAAGCCTCCGTGTCATTCTTTTTCTGTGCAAACATGTCTCATTTTTCCCTCTTTCAGGCTCATTTTCTCTCTGTCTTCATGGATGTGCACTTCTATCTCTCACTGTCACTCTTTCAATTTAAAAACAAAACTAAATGAGTTATTATTTCTCATTAACTCTGAAGGTTTTTCACGAAGCTACCAGCATGTTTCAACAGACTGCAGGAGGTGCTGCTGCTATTGGTTTTAAGTTAGCAAATTATGCAGCAAAGAAGAGTACATGGAGACTATATTCATCAGTGGATTGATCCACATTTGGTACAGCGCTGCTCACTGATGTGTCTTTTATAGTTTTTGGACAACAATGGAGCTCTATGGCACAGAGGACGAAGATACATCAGGCTTTGTTGCTACGATCATGCAGAACATAGCCTCCAGACCTCTCCATCGTTCTTCCAGTATTGCTCAGCCTCCCATTATGTGTCTGAATCAGTTGTGTAATATCTCACCTCAAACAGAACACTGTGTCCTGACCCACCACCGTGCAGCACATCTAGCAGCACCCTGGTAGCGCTAAAAGCATGTTTGTGTTTGTGTAACTGCTTGTGTGAGTGTGTGTTTGCTTCACTTTCTTCCGCCATAGTTTGCCCCACAAACTCTAAAGAGTTGTTTTCTAGGTGTAAAACATGAAAAAATCTGGATCCAGAAAGCGGATTCACAATATCCAATAACTCTGCCTTCAACAACTTACAAAACAAATTATGTAATCAGAGAAATCATCACCAAACAATCTCGGTTTGAGCGTCTCTTTTAGCTCACAGCGAGCTCAAAATGTGTGACTCTCTGTGAAGCAGAGACTGCCAAAGATTTCAGCTTGTGTAATTCAAAACTTTCTTTGGTGGAACGAACACATATTTGCTAATTAGTACTTCTTTACTCTGCGGACAGTTGGAATACTTAACTTTCCAGCACCATTTTACGCGTATGACATTTGCTGCTTGTTTGAATGAGTAAAACCTGCAGACATGTGATACTACAGGGCCCTATGCTGCTGATTTGCAGCGCTCTGGCTCTCTTATGAGCAGATTTTTACCAGGACAGGTGCCAGCACACATGCTGATCAACATTTCTCAATAGCACTTCCAGCCACAGTTAATGTGACAGTTAAGAGACGATGCATTCATTAAAATACATTGTGGACAGCAGCGTGAAAGTGATGAAGAGGAGGTTTTGGGTACCGGAAATGAACAAAAATACTTATTCAGTAAATGTAATTTGATGGTTTTACTGTTGCTTGTTCAGATTTCGACTAAACCATTTTTGCCTCAAATCTCCTTCACCTCCACCTGCAGAGATGATGATGTGCAGACTCTCATCCATCCATCTGTGGCGCTTTCTCTGCAGTAATTGCTGCACAGGGTTCTGCAGGAGGCCTTTGCTTCCTCTGACTGGGATAGATGATAAGAGGCACCAGCCTGCCTTCAGAGCTTCAGGCTTCTCCAAATCCTTCTCCTCTATGCCTTTGAAATGAGACACCCTCCCTGGGCTGACAAGAGCCCCCCACAGCAATCCTTCGCCGAGGTGTCAGGGACCCCTGCCGAGCAAACCGAGGGGGCCGCAGACCTCCGGGTGTCAAGTTTGAAAGAAATACTCGTCATGGACGACGCTGGTAAAATGCAAAGGCATGTAAAGGGAGCTTCTTTTCATTTTCCCGTTGGTGTTGGAGTCTTGGCGCAGCATGTTTAAATCTTCCGTGACGATGAAGCTCCACAAGTACGAGTGTTATGTTGTTTTCTGGAGACGTTCCAATACATGCAAAAAAAAAAAAAAACATGGCATCGATATTTACATTTAGGTTACTTCTTTTTTTACAAGAAACATTTAAAATTCAAGTTCTGTTAAAATCAACAAAAAAAAAAAAAAAAAAATTAAAAACAGGAAAATAAAAAATAGAAAACATGTTAAGACCAGAGTGGAATGCCTAAGGAATGGAAGCTCGGCATTTTGTTATGTAACCTTATGTTATGTAGCAGCTTGATGAAACGGGATGTAAAGAACGCTTTAAGGACAGCGGCGTGATGAAATGGGTGATAATAAGTGGGGGGGAAAAAAGAGAAATATCATTGAGAGTACGTGTTGTTGTCAGCACTGGAACGACCAATGAAGTTCATGTAGTCTGATGCAAATGATGTGGATTATATATAGCTGCTGCTCCCTCGAGATGCTGTTTTGTTGCAGGATCAGGTGAAGCACTGACAGTTGTGTACGTGTGTGTCTTCTCAACAGCATATTCAGGGAGCACTCACACACTCACACGCACTCACACACACACACACACGCACACACACACACACACTGAAACAGACACCTTTATCTTTGCTGTCTCTGGCGGTGGTAATCCCAGCTGTTGTGGTGAATGTTACTGTGTTATTCTATTTCAATACAACTGGGTTACACTGAAAACACAAGTTAAAAACTTTAAACATAGAATTGCATCACTCAACACAGTTTAGGTAGTTAGACCCTCTTGTTATAGTTAAGCACATCATCATCTGGTAGCAGAAACTTCTACCTCCATGGAGGTACATTTTTGGTGCCTTTACTGTCAAAAGTACATTTGAACACTTAAGATCAATGTAACCATTACTGCTGTGACTAATCAGTAGATACAAAGAGGACATTAGAGCGTAGTAAACATATTAAACATACACTGAAGACGAGTCATGTACATTGATAAAATATGCAGCGGTGCATGGAGTATTGACACTAACACATGTGTCCACATGCGTCCTTCTTAAACCACAATAGTGCCAATGAATCACTGAGGATTTGAAGTCACTTCTTGCCATCTTTGCCAGTAACTGAAGCCAGAAAACTCTCAGTGGAGGTTGGAGATGATGAGTGATAGGCTGAGGCTCCTGTCAGTCATGCAAACAAGTTCATACACTTTTTGGCCCTTCGGCTGTTACACCTTTATTTCTGCTTTCCATCCTCTTTCCCCAAATATCAAGCTCTTCTCTTCCTCCTGTCTCGTCATTTATCCGGTTCTTTTCCACTCTCTCCTTCTTTCACCTTTAAGTGTCTCATTAATAATTCTTCAGTTCTCCCTCTCCCAGAGCGTTCATTATCGTGGCGGCTGCAACACCTACGCCACCGTAATCAATCCAAATTAAAAACTTAAAGTCGACTTGAAATAGAAAGAGTCGGGAGTCGGACGAGTACGGAGGGATTTGCTTTCCTCAACGGCCTTTGGAGGAGAAACACTGGCTGTGTTTTCTCTTTTTTTCTTATTTTTGATGTTGTTGTTTTCATTTATTTCTCGTCTGGCGCCTCGAAAAAGGAGGCAACAATAATTGAAATTAATGTTAGTGTTGGCATTAAACGGACCATGGGTGTGTCTGTGTGTTAGAGTGAGTGTGCTGTGATTGAGAGGGTCAAATAACAGAGGAATGCACGCTCACACTGTTGAAGAAGACACACACACACACACACACACACACACAGAAGACTCTGCTCTGACAGTGATGAAGTGGAGAGTGAGTCGGAGCCGAGCAGAGAAGAGTGATGAACACGGCAGCTGAGACAAGTGGAAACCTCCTGGGGGATGTGTGAGATGTGCATGAAGGATACCAAAATGTATAATGTGTGCAGGGCAGAAAAAATGATTTAAAACAAGCAAACAAAAGTCCAGGTTAAATATATTCAAGTTTTGTGGTGCGTCAGCAGCAGCTAACTTTATTTTCTCCCCATCACTTTCTATTACTTGAAGCATATTCCGAGCTGCTCTCACCACAAGAAAAGAAATGGATGTCGGGTTAAAGAAGTGCAGGACCTTTGACAGCAGAGTCTGGTGAGAGTCTCTCTGTAGAACCAGTGTTTGGATTGTTCCTTCTGGGCTACTGTAGAAACATGGCGGTCCTCCATGAAGAGGACCAGCTACCTCAGTAGATAGGATATAATTTTACTTTAGGAGCATAATGTCAAGTAAGGGAGTGAACGAGGTGAAGTGAATGTACTATTAAAGAAAGTGTGTGTGTGTGTGTGTGAGCCAGACAGACCAGGCAAAGGGGAGGCTGAATGCATTATACTTAAATGTAATGTGTGTGTATTGTGTGTGTGTGTGTGTGTGTGTGTGTGTTCCTGCAGACAGATAATGTCTTTGAGAAGTCCAGTCGTCTTACTGACTGGCTACAGCCCTCGGCAAGGAGCCGCCTGATGGAGGAAGTACCAGTAGCTCAGTACTTCTGCTCTTCTTTGCTGTAACTGAGCCATTTTTGTCATTTTATTTTTGTCGATCGATTTGGACTTCGCTCCCGTGCATTGTAACGAGGAAGATGCTTCTCCTCAGTCGCAACAGAATCTGTGAGACGGTTTAAATTTCTGTTTGTGTTACATGACTTCGGGACTTTCCGGGCTGCAGAGCAAAGTTTCAGGAACCTACAAAATCAACAGGAGACGAAAAAGAGTTGTTTTCTGTTTGTCAGAACTGAAGCATAAAAACTTCATGATATATATTAATACATAATCTATGAACAAAAACAAAAGCTTTTATGTTGGACACTCTGTACTCTGTTGTTCTTACCTATGACCAGCAATCCAACAGCGAGGAATCCATCAAGGAAGAGGCACCGAGATCAACTTCTTTATGCAGAACCCAATGCAGCTTTACAAGACAGATCTTTTGGGGGGTTTTCCTGGGAGATGTAGGAAAGTTGGTGAAGCTAAAGTACAGTCATGAGACCTAGCCGCCTCAGAGCCTGTTCTTCAGGTAAACATGGGGTTGCAGGTTGAACCATCATCTTCGTCCTCCACAGCAGTCCTCCTCATGTGTCTGCAGTGCTCTTGGTGCTCGGCCAGCATTAATTGCGTTTGTAGTGGAGTCAGAGCATCGTCTCAGAGCTAAAGAGGTGCAGCAGTCTGCCTCACAGCGCCCAGACTGCTCTCTCTCTCTGTCTTTTTGTCTCTCTTATGTAATTAAGCAAATGTGGTTACAATGAAATGACTCCCTGAGCTCCCAAAAATAGCAAGGAGGTGTTAATCGAGGAAATGTACATAAGCTGCCTGTGGAGAAAGCGCTGCAGAGAACAGGATTAACACATCATTGTCGAGGCCAGAACACTTCATCTGCAGATGTGTTTTTTCTCCAGTCTAGTCCCTTTTGTCTCTCGCAGACATCCATGTAGTCGATGTGTCTGACATCACACAAGGAGGTTTAAGGGCCATTTAAGAGCGTGTAAGCTTTACACTAAACGCGTCTACACGGCAGTTACATGCAGATCTATAACTGGCTGAAGGTGTGGATGCGACTGGTTTTTGAGTGCCATGCTTGAGGACTCACTGGCGGTACGATTAGCACTTACTCATTGCGTTTTAGAAACGTGTGTGGACACAAATTACCTAAAGTAGTCATTCCTGCACAATGCAGTGTTTTCGCCTCATGGTGCACTGAAGCAGCTGGTTGATGGTTCGTTTCAAAGCAGATTGAGCTCCTTAAACAGATGTCAAAAGTGTCTTAAAGCATCGTCACAAAATGATGAAGTGTTCCTTTAAACACGACGTGAACCCAAATAAGTAGTCAGCAGAAACTCTGTATTCTGTATTCACCACACGTTTCATTCTGTCCATAGAAATCATTATAATTACAGTGTATAGATCGATTTGGACTATAAACCAGGTCTTCTGTAATATCCCTCTTTCCTCCCGTGAATGCTATGAATCATTGCTGAGAGACATATCTCATGTGTCCTTGTAGCTCTCAGCCTCAGACTTTTCATTTCCATTTCCAGGCGTCCCGCAGCCTTCTGGGAAGGCCTTGTTATCCGACGAGCCGACGTGGAGGACGACACACAAGAACCATGTTTATAAGGGCGAAGCACCTCGTCACAGTTCTCTACAAATCAGATTATAGCTGGACTCTTTATGCTCTTTTCTACAATTTCATAATTGCCTTATCATTGAAACGTTAAAATGAATCCAGAGATGCACCAATGGTGGTTTTTAACACCCTGTTTAGGACTTTTCCTTTACATTCCTCGTTACATTCCTACTGCACCACCACCAACAGAAGCTTTAACCAAAGTAGTGAAAAACAGAGGAGTATCAGCACGGAATGATGAATAAAACATGTGACTTGAAACTGAGTTTGTGTGTTCGATCGGATCCATTTGTGGAGGTTGGGGGGGGGGGGGGGGGGGGGGG
>NW_022280042.1:9181475-9233256 GCF_004355925.1 Anarrhichthys ocellatus
GGGGTTAGCTCAGCGGTACAGATCGATGTTTGCTGGAGTGTCTGAGAGCACAGGGATCCTTTTGTTGGCTAAAAAAGCTTCTCTCTCTCTCTCTGCCTTTCATCTTTCATTTGGGCTCGGGGCATTGATTGAGCGAGCGGGGAGCCATTGACATCAAACCTGGCCACTGCCTTTTATTCCTTCCAGTGTTATTGGAGCGAGGATTTATACAGGTATGCCAGTCGTCGCATTGCCAAGCTACAACGCAGGATTAAGTTCAAAAGGTGGGATTATCTGTCATATTTGTCAGAGAGAAAATGCCCTTCAGCAAGTGTGAAAGGGAGATTTATATCTACAAACATCAATGGAAGATCTTTATGAATGAGGACCCAGCAAGCAACTGGTCCTGTAAGACAAAGGTTGCTTGAAATGGTGCGTCTGTTGACACTTAAAAACCTGCTACACAGAAGTAAACCTGCATTGACCCGTTCGATGCCAATCCCAATTATGCAGCAGCCCGATCCAGGACCAGCTGCTAGACCCCTGCTGACAAGTCCTCACCTGAACTACAAGTAACTCAGTGCGTTTCTGATCTGCCACCTCGGGTTGTTGAAGCAATACTTTAACCACAAAAATGACCATTCGTATATTAACACTCATCTCCGTGTTACCTTGAATTCATGAAGTTGTCTTTTTCTCGACCCTTCACGGTGAACAGAGAAAGCATAAGAAAGTGAAGAAAAGTCTCGATGAAGTGAAATAAACGGGGGTTGTGTTTAACAACAGCAACACTAAAAACATCTGTTTCAAACTCTCACTCAACATGTGCAGTATAATCTAAGTGTCACTTATACAGTTGTGTGCTTCCTAAACTCATGCATCTTTACTGATTAAAACACTTCCACACAAACAGTGTAACGCTTGTGCAGGCGTGCCAATAACAACACTTTTCAAGTAAAGTTTTGTGGTTTGTGGGTGAAATGTTCTTTAAAGGTTTGGTAAAGTTCAGGCAACGGGCACTTCTTGGCGAAGCTGAGGGGAAGATTGCGCTGGCGGTTAAAAGCAATTGAAGAAAGAAAGAAAACTGGCTGTTGGTCAGAGCTGAGATGTGAATTTTCACTGTAAATTCTCCAACCATCTCCTCCCTGAGAGGTTTAGTGGCTCTATAATAATGTCACTCTGTTTACTACGCTGCTTGTGAGCGAGGACACGCTGTCAAACACAAACACAGATCATTTTAAATGTTTTTAATGTTTGTATTTTAGGGTCCTCATCTGTGGCTTTGTAATGCTGTCTAACGGCCTCACTCTTAACTCTTTGCATCAGTGCACCATTACCAAAGCAATAACTTCTCTTGAAATAAGAGCGTTAATGTGTAGAATATGAAAAGTGCATTCAGGGTCATTATGAACGAAAATGTTGCTCTGTCAGCGACCCTGAATCAAAAATCCCTCTCCAGATGTTGACTGTGACACACGATCAGCCTGATGAATTTGTTGGCGTGCACGTCTTCATTAGGCTCCGGGGTTAAACTTTAACCAATCAAATTGCTCCCTTAATTGTGAGCCTTATTGGAGGATTGATAATAATTAGACCTGCTTGATGGGAAGTTAATATCCGTCAATTATGCAAGAGACAACAGAATAACAAAGATGAAACACCGCTCCTCGTTATTCCCCTGCTGATGATGTTTTTGGAGCGGAGGATGACAGAGACTCCAGGCTGGCCTCAATCTGTCTTCAAGAAGAAAAAGATTTGAATATTAAATACCTAAAACTTCATCTCTCCGGGGAGGGTTACCATAACAATATGTACTATTTTAAAGCATCTGCTTCTTTTGTACAGTAGTTCACATTTACACTAAGATCTGTCAGGAAAGGTGAGTACTAATATATCTGTCTAATATTTATTTAAATAACATATATTTCAACAAAGTTTTCAGGTATTTGTGTGAGTTTCTATTGAGCAATATTCCAGGTTTAACAAAGAGCGACTACTGCTGGATAACAGGAGAAAGAAGTCACAGAGCAGTGTGATTGCTTTAAGGAAGGAAATGATTTAAGGCATTAAGTTCTTAAGGTTTTAAGAAAAATAAATAGACATAATCAACTACAGCTCGAAGCTCTGCAGAGGACCTTCAGAGTCATCTGCATTGTGAGCGGATGTACTGACCAACAAAACAAGTGATCCAAGAACATTTAAACACTTTCTCAGCATGAAAGCCCTTTGGTGAACTTCTCTCCACTGACCTAAACGATTCCAATACACAAAGAAAGCAGACATAAATGTATCTCCATTACACCATTGCACATCATAAAATTGATATTTTCAGATATAGACAGATGGCTCCATGTAACGATAGAAACATGCATGTTTTTGCATTCAGTGAGAACAAGTGACGTAGTGTATCGAGTGACTGTTGTGCAAAGTTGTCTTGTAAAAGTTGGTATTTTAACACAAACTATGATCTCTTTTCCAACCTTAACCGAATAGTTTTCACAACTTTAACCACATGTCAGTGTGCGTAACTGCAAGTGATATGAAACGTATTTTTGGACATTCAATGTATCCCAGTCGCGGTTTGCAAAAACATACAACGTCAACATTTCTTTCTTGCGACTGGGTTGCTAAAATCACGCCTAATAATAATTCACATCTAATATTAGAGTGAAACAGCTTTTCACAAGGAATACATTAACATATAACCATATGTGGTTTTCAGACATTACGTAAAATATTATGCAAGATTTGTAATATCTGAACTCACAAAAAAATGTGGCAAAAATATTCACAGTTAAGAGTTGAGCCTCTTTAAAAGGGAATGTTTGCCACCGTCTACTGTGCATAAGAGTACGACTTACATCAAGACTCCAGACGAGAACTGTCTCAAGGCTGTTGAGACCAAGTGAAAGCTTCGGTTTATTTTCTATATGCTTTCAGACAGAAAATGAAAGTTCGAAATTGATTTCCACCGACTGCTGAGACCAAAACAAGTATGTCAGACGCTAGAAACACACTCACACACACACACACACGCACCAACCGGCGCTCCGCATGTAAACGTGAGAAGGCCACAGTGTGAAAAAGGCCTGTGGTCGACTTAATACTCTGCAAAATATGGCGATAAGTACGGGGCATTCACAGCGGGCCGGTGGGTCAGGCTGATTACACCCTGCAGACCGCAAGACAACGAGCGGATTATCTCTGCTTCAGTGTGCAGCTGCAAACACGCACTCCGTGTGTCAGACTGCAGGACGGGGGAGAGGAGAGCATCTGTCCTTCTTTATTTGCCTTCCAGTGATTCAACCTGATGTTTACACAACACCGTCACGGTGGATCGCATCAGAAAGGTCAAAGGTCATCGCGGCAGTGTGGAGATACAGCGTGACATAAGGTGAGAGGAAACACACACACACACACACACACGCACACACACACACAGACACGTATAGCGGTGGGATTTCTTCCCTCTGGCCAACGTGATTGCTGAGATCAAAACACTTCAGCAGGGGAAAGGTGTAACAGTGTGTGTGCGTGATCTTGTACTTCTATCTTTGTGAGGTCCATTTTTGAGTTTTATACCTTTAGAGTGAGAGCTCTATTAGAAAGTGAGGACAGGTTTTAGGTTTAGCGTTAGTCAGAGTGTTTTTTGGTAAAAAGTTACATTTTATTTAGGTCAGAATTTGACTTGCTTCTTTTGTTTTATCTTGTGCTTTTTGCATTGCTTTGTTGTTTTGCATGAATAAATGAATAAAGACAAAAAAAAAAAATAATTACTGTAAATTAGTTTTCTTTGTCTCTATAATGACTTTTCTGCCATTTGGAAAAACTGACTCCTTCTCATGCACAATGCAGAACACAACGGTCAAAATGAATTGTGTTGGCAAGATATTAACTAACTGTTCAAATAACCGCTTTCTCAGCAATCATCTGCATAAAGAAATTGAACATTATAACATGTAACATGTTATTTTAAAGAGTGTAAATGTTCTGAGTTTCCCTTTAAGACTGGAAGTGTCCCGTTTGCCCCGTCTTCCTCCTTCTAAATTGGGCGAAGTTCCCGCCCCCAGCTGTCAATCGTACTGATGAGCTGTCATCCATCACATGGGAGGTAACCAATGTCCTCAAAGCCTGCAGATCCAATCTGAGACTGTTGATTGGTGTGTTTCTCAACAGTCATTGTCCTCCCGTTGCTGCTGTTGGCAAGCTGACACGACACGCCCACCGGAGGTGAAATACACCTCAAAACATCTGGATATGACTGAAGAGCCAAATTCAAGGGAACAAGCTGAGAATGCAAACTGCTCTGTTGCATTAACATCATATGCATATATTCACATTGCTTTTAGCTCAGTCTGAGGCCGCCCCATGGCATTTGACAAGTTCCCTCTTAACTTATTTATGACTCTTAACTTCCTCTTTTATCTTATCTCTCTGTTATTGTATCACATGTTGTATAATTGCCCTTTATGCACCTTTTATTTCATAATGCATCCATGTATCGAGGCAGATTCTAACCCATCTGCCTCAACTGGAAAGCACTTTGGGTCAACTCCTGTCCTGTTGTAGATGTCCATGTACATTTCCCTAATTCCAACAGGCTTCAACATCGAGCTCCAGCCAAAAGCCAGACAGGCGCCTCACAGCAACACACACACACACACACACACACACAAACACACACACACTCAACGCCGCTGGTCTGAGGCCAACTTCCAGCACTCCCTGTTTGTGCCAGCCCTGTCATCGCCACTCCAAACACGCTGCTTGATAACGCCGGAGAGAGACGGAGGGGGCCGCTGCCAGCACGGTATCTGGTCTAGCTATCCTTCATGCTATTAAACCACAGTGATCGTCTTATGTAGGAACCTGGCACGGGTGTTGGAGGGAAGGTGGGGGAGGCCATGTAAGTCATTGGTTTATTCGATTAGGCTCCACCCATCACAGATCATTGATTTAGTCCTGCAGCACCTCCAGAAGACTCAGCAGTGAATTGTATTATTTCACTTCATAATCTGTGACACTTTCACTCAAAAACATGCCTGTTTTGCTGCTTTTTAAAGGCACAAGAAAAGCTTTGAGGAGTGTCCAAGAACAGTTTTAGACAACCTTTAATATTTGATTTAGTTTAATTAAACATATAATGTCAAAGGTCAACAAACAGATGCTCGTAATGCAGAGAGAGATCATTCAGAAACACTATTTTTTTGATATTAGGGAGAAAAAAGCAGTTTGGTTTGATTGATGGGATGTTCAAAAACTAATACGTTTCTAGACATACTGAGCATGAGCTGTTTCTACTCATCCTTAATGCAGCTTTATGCACACTGCAGTACAATATCCAATATCGTTGTGCAAAAAACAATCAATTTCAAAGATATTTAATGTGAAAAGTGTCAGAATCAGCATTCAAAAGCCATTGTGTGTCAGTTTGGATGGCTCCTCGGGTTATTAAAGGAACACTTCACCCAAAGATGCCGGTGAACAGGGAATAAAAAACAGAGAAAAGTCTGTAATTCAAGGTAACACTTGGTCATTTTGTAGGTTGAAGTATTCCTTTAGAACCTCATGTTCCCAGAAACAGCACAAAGGAGTCAACCACGCTCTACAGATGTCACAGTCCTGTTTCATTAAGAGCTCATCTCACGCTTTGACGCTTTAAAATGCAGCCTGCTAGACTTTAATCCATCTATTCTGTCTCACAAAGAAATACGAGTGAAACAACTAATCCTGACGGCTGGACCGGATTGCAAACTCAGTATTGACCTGAAGCTGCAGCTCATCCTCTTTGCTGTTTCCTGGACGTCTTCCTGCCTCGATCTACATGTAACCTTGACTTTTGTTGTTCTTATTTCTTCGACGCTCCCGCTGCAACTTCCCCCAGCGCCATTCAAGTTTAATCTCATCGATATTTGTACATTCCTGAATGTTGTACTGCACACACACAGATGTTTTTGTCGCTGATGTTGAGCTGCATTTTCAGTTTAACTGCACAAATGCAGATAATGTGATTGACTCTAATTCCAGGCTCTGACTCCTTCTCTATTATGAACACAATGTACCTTCTTAAAGGGCGAATGATGCTAATCACATCAGTGTGTGTGTGTGTGTGTGTGTGTGTGTGTGTGCAGCAGATGAACGGTGAGTGATGCCTGGTTCACCTTCTCCCGACTGAAAGGAGAATGGAAAGGTGACGCAGCATGACTGACGTTTGGGAAGCCATTCTATCTATCTATCTATCTATCTATCTATCTATGTACTGTATATGTCTGTATGTCTATCTGTCTGTCTATCTATCTATCTATCTATCTATCTATCCATCCATCCATCTATCTATGTACTGTATATGTCTGTATGTCTATCTGTCTGTCTGTCTATCTATCTATCTATCCATCCATCCATCTATCTATGTACTGTATATGTCTATATGTCTATCTATCCATCCATCCATCTATCTATCTATCGTGCTCTTAAAATCTGTCTGTTTCCATCAGTTCATCATTCATGGAATGACGGGTGGGTTCATGTTGTGTGAAAGGGCTGAACACCCACACACACACACACACACACACACACACACACACAGAAGTTGAAGCAGAGCGAGGCTGACAGCTCTACAGCCTGACTTGTGTACAAACAGCCTCCTGAAGCACCGGCGACCTCGACAGTTGTTTCTTCTTCTTCTTCTTCTTCTTAATAAAAAGAAAAGAGGACCACATTTCCCATCAGCCCCATTGATTCTTTTCTCTACAACCCCGAAGAGGAAAAACATGTTTACAGTGAAAGTGATATATCAGCTGCATGTAACACCAGAAACAACACCACACTTGATGATACTAGAGTGGCTTTTGAGAAGAGGTGGTGGTGAAGGAATGCTGCCTCTGTGTGCATAAAAAAATAATAAATCATTTTGTTTTTTACAAGAAAGATGGTCTTCTATGGGCGGAAATTACAAACCCTTTACTGGATCGATTATTTTATTAGTTAATTACTTTGTTTTGGTGTTGTACTGAAGGAGAAATATCAGTAATACTTCTGCATAAGCGACCATAAGAGTTGAAGATAGTAAACAAACAAATCTTCAGTGTCAGAATGTTGTGCATGAGATTTTTTGTTATTAAAATGTCAACAAGTGGGGTTATAATCTGAATATCTTCTGTTGATTTCTGTAAATGCTGCACAAAATAAGTAATATTATGATTCAGATTGTTTGATTTCTGGAGTCACCAGGGTTGAGGACAGATTTTTAAAAAGGGGGTTTTGGAGGGTTTGGACGTCTGAACGCCATTTGACCCGGTGACCCCAGTTTGTCCAGCTCTGAGCCAACTCCCACACGGTAAACTCTGCGACACACGCTGCTGGAAAAGCTCGTGTCAGAGAGCAGGGGATTGGCCCGCGGTGACGTAATGCACCTGATGAATGCATCCGGCTCCTCCTCTTCCTCCTCTTCCTACTCGGCCAGGCAACTGGCCAGGCAGCATGAGCTCATATGTCCTTGGGAGGAAAGAAAGAGGCATCTTTCATTCTTAAGTAGCCCCTTGACAAATGAAATGGGACTGAGACACTTTTTTCATCACACTTCACAGAATAAGAGCACTGCTCTGCGAGGCTGCATTTACTGTACGTTTCTGTGGTCAGTGAGACTGCAAAATGAAACAGACATGAAGATGCAATTCCTGCAGCATCTGTTGTGATCAATAAATACTTAAGACAATAAAGCATTTCAGCAAAACACAACAAAATATCTCTTATTATTAATTCTTTAAATAATCTTGTTTAAACAATGAAATATTACGGCTCAAAACGAGCTCACATTTCAGTTAGTGATCCTTTTATCAGTTCATTTGTGACCTTATGACCTTGTGACCTGTTGTGAGGCAAACAGTTAACACAATGCACAACTTAACAGGTCAATGAGTCTATTAATAAATGCTTAAAATATCTAATTCAGTTTAAATTAAAAGTGGGAAAATGCATTCATTCATTTGTAGAAAATCCCTGAACAAGTGAAACTACCCTGCAGGAAAGAAGAACCCTCTCTCTCCAGACTGCAGACTGTTCAGCTCTTTCCAAATATTCCTCATGCTCATTTAAATACTTGATCTTGACCTTGATAATAGAGAGCGATATTGAAAGATGAATTAATAATGTTATATAGTTTGATCAAATCCCAAAAAGGAGTCTTGTTAATACAACACTGCCCGGCTATTAATCTGCCCAAACACCATTTTGGTAATACATTATTTAAGCTAATATAATCAGTTATCCATCTGAATGTGAGCTCTGGTTCTATATTCTGTTAAACACTGACCCCTGGTGGCAGAATAATGAAACTACAGAAATACAAATAAATACATACTTCCGCTCAAACACATCCACTACAGCGTCATACACAACACAAAGCACACAATCAACTGTTTATACTAATACAATAACAGCTGGAGTTCAGTTTGTCTTGATTTATTTAGCAATAAATACAATAAATATCAAAACAATGCAACGCTCTCAAATGGTGGAGAAAACCTGTGTGGTGAAATGCTGCCATCTAGTGGCCAGATTTAATATGACAGCAGTTGATTGATCGGCCCAATTACATCTAGCTTTATTTCAATTAATTAGCCACAAACCTCCCTAATTCAATTTACAGTAAAAATGTAGCTTAAATATTCAAGTAAAGTACAAGTACCTCAAAGTTATACTTACAGTACTTGAGCATATATTCTTTAGTTATTCTCCTCTGCAGGCATTCAGATTTAATTTTATTTAACAGTGCAGTGAACTCAACGTTCCAATTAGCGTCTGAGTAACATCAAAGGAGCGGTGTTTAACGTACCTGAATTCATTTTTTAACGTTTTCCATCAAAATGTATCGAGACAGACACGACCTGGAGATTCGTGAGTTGTTTTATGACGTATATATTTATATAGATATGTTTATTTCCGTATAAAATGATATTTGTGTTAATTAATAGTTTATTTAGTTGGTTACTTAGTTGCAAAGTCGACGAGTTACCGCTTAACTACAACAGATGTTCACAGCAGTATACAAGTTTATGAATATGCAAATATTACTGAAGCAAAAGTAGGATAAGCTACTTGAGTAATATCAGCAATATTTACCAAAATATATTAGAAGTACTCCTAATGCAGCAAAATGCCTTCTGTCTTTGTAATACATGATATGTCGAGTTGGAGCTAATTGTAAGTACTTTATGTACTTTTGAGTGGTTTACTCGATAACAAATGTGTATTTTCTCAGCTTCATTTCTTGTGTGTGGAATATAAAATTGTAAAGTAAGTTTTCTGATGACTACGCCATTTTTAGAAGTAGAATAAAATGGAAATACTCAAGTAAAAAGTACCTCAAAACTGTTCTAAAGTACCGCACTGGAGTCATTTTACTTGCTTTCCACCACTGCAGTCAGGATAAAGTTTGACCTGTAAAAAATGTATATATATTTTAGTACATTTATTTTATTTGTGAAATGGAAAAATAAATGAGCATAAAAATATGAAATATCATCCTAATGAATGACTTGTTTGTCATTCGCTTTAGTTTTCTTCATGTTCTTCCATGTATGACCTAGTTTAACACGGACGAGCTATCAGTACTGTGATCAGTTGGATATTTGAGCTCCTTTGTAGCTGAACACGGTGTAGAAGAAGTCGTGAGGAGGCCGATGATTGATGGGATGTGGAGGAGATTAATTGAGCGTTTCATATGGAGGTTGATCTCTCTATCCGTCTCTCTCTCTCTCTCTCTCTCTCTTTTCTTTCCTGCAGTTTTGCTGTGGTTGAAGAGTGGTCTGATGTGTTGCAGCCATGCTCCAGCGAGGACGCAGGTAAACCCCACACCTGCTGACATGTTCGCCCAGCTGCACTCTGTTAGACAATACAGAATTAATTATTCTTATCCAGTAACTCAAGTATTGAGTTGTGACGATTTGTGAAATGTTGCATGTTTGTTTTTGGGTTTATTTTAACCTCTTAAAACCTGTGAGATATTGTAGAGAACAGTTCAATCAATCTGCACGAGTAGAGAAGCAGTGAGTGCACCTTTTGTTTGAATGTATCTTTAAACAACGATCACGAGGCTGCAGATTCCCATCATCTGCTCTTTATTCTTTAATGTAACTGATGAAGTCTCTATCTGGTTAGTGTGGGGAAACCCAGACTAAGTGAGACGTCGGATTTGAGCGCCACATTATACGTGTAATAACAGTTTAAGGATACAATCCATCACTGCTGTCCTGTGTCACATCAGCCGGTGGAGGAAGGAGGAGAAAGAAGTTGAGCCGTCTCTCTGGGTCATCGTTTCTCAGCGTAATAGATGACAAATAATTGGTCATTCATCAATAGCAATAGATGAGAGCTGAGATGATTTATTGCCTTTACGGCAAAAAAAAATGGGCCGGCCCTGCAATGATGATGGCGCTCTGTGGTCAGTGAAGAGGAAAGGAGGGAAGGGAAGTAGATTCAAGAGAAGAGGGTAGGGAAAGAAGGGAAGAAGATGAGGGAACAGGAAGAGAATGAAATGATCTAGGGTAAGATATAAAGGAGGAGATGAAAGAACGAACAAAAGCAAAGAAAACGTAGGAAGAGTTTAGAGGTATGTTGCCTTAACTGACCTCATTCTCCCATTTCTTTAATGACCACAAACATCCTAGCAACTCAAATGTAGTCTTTCTTTATTTCTAGTAGAACTCTTTTGAGCGGCGGGCGGTCACGAGCTCCATTACGCCCCTTCCACTTATTTAGTTCCGGCTGCCATTGACCACCTTTCACCACCTTTCACCTCCATGATGGATCGCCCCGACCTGATAATCCTGCACAGTTGCAAGATGCGAACGCACCGCAATCCTCTTATCGATCGCTTCAGTGAAACACGGCTCCCGTGCCTGATTACCACCTTGCTGTGATCCTGACGGAGGCCTCTCCGTCGTCTGCGATCAGAGCTCGTCCTGCAGGAGGTTCGGGGTTAAAGCTGGCCGATGAACATTCACCGGCACATGATTCTGTCATGAACTCTCAATCTTAAATCCATTTGTGCCTGCTGACAATTTTGATTTCCTCTTAAATCGGTCAAACCGTTTGGCTGAAAAGTTTCTTATCGTACTATATGTTAGGAGTCCCATGTGCCCGAAGACTAAATCTAGTATAAGAAACCTCAACCCTGCGTCTTAGGAGGACAATCGAGTTTTTAGTATCTTAAGAGCTCATAACAAGTTGAATATCAAAGATGTGCACACATATGCAGTGTGAGAAAACAACAAACGAACGTATAAATAATAGATTTCGTATTTATAGAATAAATCAGTTTGGAACTTAGAAACTAAATGACTGTTTTCATCCACAGGATTTGGGTCTGCGTGGCTGCTGATGGACGGATGGGATGGATGGAGACTGAGGATCAATCATGTGAGTAACATGACAGTCCATCTCCGAGCTTTTACTCGTCCGCCACACAGCAGCTGCTTCATCTGAGCGGAGCGGAGCGTGTCTTCAGTCACCGAGAACAAACTGGATCCAGGACCTGCCAAAGAACCGTCCCAATCGATAGATCCAGTTACAGTAAGAGGCCGTTTATCTCGTCGTGTCGGGGAGGAATCGCTCGCTCTGTCACTCTCTCGTTGCATTCTGGGAGAGCTGACGGACACTGGGAGCTCTGTGGTGGACGGTTGTTGGTTGTCTACTGTAGGTAGGGGTCCAGTTGTGAGGATGAGTGATGGAGGATTGTTTTACCGCCACGGCAAGAGAAATCTGAGAGGTTTCACTCGCCGTCTTTCCTGGCCTCCGTCTTTTTGCCCTCGTTTCGCCTCCTTCATCCACTTCAGTGTGAACTTCCGCTACCTGAATCTTTATCGTTCCCTTTTTCTTCATTGATTCATCTTTATTCCCTGTCATTCTTCCTTTCCTAGTCTGTCTTGTCCAATTCTTAAAGCTTGCTTTCTTACCATTCAAGCTTTCCTTTTTGCCTTCCTTACTCCCTCTCTCCTTTACCGTCTCCCTAACGTCCTGTTTTTAAAATTCATCTTAATCATCCTTTTTCTTTTTAGTTTATTTTGATTAATTGTCCTCTTTCTGTCCCACTATAAACGTCTTTATGGGCAGTCTCCTTCACTTTTCCCTCTCCTCCCACCCTTCTTTCCTCACTCCTTCCCGCCTCTGTCCTCGCCTCCTCTGCCCTCGGTGTCATCTGGACTTCCTTGCAGATCACGGTCTCCTCTCTTCTGCTTCTCTGACTCCTGTAATTCTGTTCACTCTCCCCTTCCTGAGTAATTGAAGTAATTTCCCACCTTGGCTATGATGAATGTGTCCCATGCTCCCGCCATGCCCTTCTACTTTAGCCGGCCTAATTAAAGAAAACATTCCATGATTGCCTATTTTTCCTCGAGCGTGACAACCTATTATTCTCCCCAGCACCTGATTAGAGAGTTATTATGCTTAGATTTAGATTGATTTAACCGGGCAGCCTAATAAAAGACTACTTGGGGTTTGATTTAAAGTGGGGGAATTGCAGGTTTTGGAGCCAGTCACGGTGTGTAATTGTTATTACTGGTTAATGATATGAGCCGAGTCGCGGGGAGGGGAGTTCTCGAAATTGAATTAGAAAATTAGAAGGTCACTCGGCGTACAACAGGTGACATTTTGGGACATTCTTGCCACGATGGAGCTGTCGGCAGGAGGGACGTTCAGGCACAGATTTGTCCGCAATGATAAATTGCGTCCATCACAGCCTGCAGAAAGTGACATATTTCTATCAAAGCAAGATTAATCTCTCCATCAACTGCAGCACCGCGCCTCATAATAATCCCAGAGAATTGGATGCAAAAACGGGTAAATTGACTGGTGTTTGTTTGCGGTGCTCTGCCCCGGGTTGATGCCGTCTCTCAATAAAAGCCAAATGAGAGGATACAGTCGCATAACTGAGCTGCTCCAGTGTTAGATGGCATCTTTTAATTGTATGCGATTGCTTGGCCATGTGAGTTAATAGTTGATCTGATTAGATTTGAACAGATAATAGTTTTACTGTTTCATTATTTGACTGCCGCTCTCCTTGAGAAGACATTTGTCCCTCTACTACTGGTCACGCGGAGGTCAGAGGTCAGGCTCAGCTACACTTCAGCACTTGTAAAGCTTTCATCTTAAAGGTTCACTCCAGCAGCTTTGAAGCATAATCTTGCAGTTAAAAGCACCTATACCTCAAAAACACGACCCTAAAATCAGCTTTTTTCCTTAAAACTGGCGCTGAACAAAGTTGGTTGGTACCTGCTGTAGCTGACATTTGTTGGCTGAATAATGGCTGGTCCTCTCCGTGGCCTCGCTCACATCTAGTTAGCATAACTGCACTTACTGACGCGGCTGAGCAGCATTTTGATAAATGGCACGATTAGAGGTAAAATGAACAATTTGACTCGGGCCACGCCGCGACAGCACAGAGGCTTTACACTCGCTGTCAGCGGGGCGAATCAAGTCCATCCTTCATGTGTGAAATCCAGCAGTGTCACAGGGAGCTCTGTGCAGGTTGTCTGCGACATGTATTCACTGTTGGGATTATTGGCAGTCACTTCTTCACTGTCACTGTGAGTAATGGCCACGTACTGTAGTGCAGCTTATAACTGCACGCGGAGATTGACGTGTGAGAAGAGCGATGGGTGGACGCATAGATGTACTGTAGGTGAATGAATAGATATTTTAAATGGATTAAGTACGTTTAGAAATGGATGAATGCTACGGGAATTGCATCAAATAAATCCATTGATTAGTTTTTGAGTTATTGTGTCATCTTTGATAGAGCGGGGGGGGGGGGGTCAAGGGTCAGACAAACGGCATATTGCTTCGTCATGCTCTGCATGTCTGTGCTGCACAGAACACGAGGTGTAGATTTGAGATTATAGTGTATTACTGTGAGTGTGCTGCAAAACCATTTTGTACTCCCAAGGTAACCCTTAATTATGTAAATTAATAGGTAATAATGTTAATAAATTAGAAGCAATCAGTTGAATCCAGTGGAGTTAAAAAATGTTTCCAGCTGAAATTCAGTAGCCTCAACAATATCGCACAAAGTACCAATACTTCTTGAGTTTTACTTGAATAAATATTGAATATGCGCCTATTTTACAACAAATAATGACAATAATCAGACGTGAGAGGCTCCTGATTAGGTGCTTCAGCTCAACCAGCCGCCTTCTCGTCCCTCTTTTATGCTCAATAGATCTCTCTTTAGCTGACCTACATTTATTTGTTCAGCTTTTTTTTTGCAAAGCTCGACCTCCAGTTCCAGGGCCATCGTCTCACTTTTATTCTGAGGGCCGATCCAGCACCGAGCTTTTCATTGAGCGTCTGTTTCCAACAGAACATCTTTGTCCTCGTGGGTTTTTGGCAGCGTCGAGTCCTGTTGATCTTTTTAATGCTTTAAGAACTCGACCCGACTCGTGGCTTTTCGATTCTCATTTTTTAAGCGTAACCAAAGTTGCACAATAAATAAAAACTTGACGTTAAAGCTTTAAACTTAATTCTGCACCTCTGTCTGTGTGGTTGACTCACTCCCCTAAGCATGAATTAAAATAAATGACATTACTAACTCATGCCTCTCTTCATGGTCATGCATGTTGGTCCCGCCTCGCTGCTTGTAGGCTCTGTAGTTGCATGTGAGGCTTGGGTTGCCAGTTATGTGAAAGACCCGTTCATGTCCCCCCCACACAGTTTATTTGTTACATTGGTTATTAAAGCTGTCTGCCGCCTGGCAACAGAATGAATGGGAAGAAAATTGTGCGCAGATAGATCCTCTATTTGTCCAGTCAAGCAGCAAATATAGACCTGAAGTGGTACAGCATGAGTGGAGTGAGATATGGAGGGAAGGAGGGAGGACGGTACTGTAGGGAATATGAGATGAGGGAGTGGGGAAATAGAGAAGGAACGAGGAGAAAGCAAAGGGCAAGAAAATGAAGAGATGAATAGCATCGAGGGAGAGCACATTTCATACACCAAGGCAATCCAGTGTGCATTACATTACGCATTAAAGCACACACAGGATATATACAGCTTCAGACATACAAATTCAACTAAATGTAAAAGAAGTGAAAATGATAAAAAGAGATATAAATGCAAGTGCTGAGGGTTTAACCTGGATTTGAAGTTCGTCCAGGAAAATGCTTCAGATGTGAGTTGTGTAGTTTTGGTTCTGGGAACAGTTTGCAGGATACTGATGATCTGAAAGTAAAACTCTTAAAATATGGGAATGAAGAAAAGCTGAGAACGGGGATGGAAAGATGGGATGAAAGCACGACGAGGAGGGAGAGAAGAATAGGAACAAATGGTATAGAGGGAGGAGTAGATGTTACACTAAATTACATCGGGGTAAAAGAAAAAGCAGAAAGAGAGAAATCATACATGCATGATGTTTATTAAGTCTTGGATAAATGAGATGTTGCAGCAGCCGGCTGGACGATAAAGCTAAACATTAAAAATAAAGAGATGATTTCTTTAAAGGATTAATAGTACTCTGAAGTCATTGATGATCACTCACTGAAGACTTCATTATTCCAATTAATGGGCCCCTCTGCTACTTGACCCGACCGTCAAAATTAGTGGCAAGGAACCTTTAAGTCAGATGGATGAACTGCCACAGCCTCGCCGGCTAATTGGCAGCCACAATCAAGAGGGAATATGTATCAGGAGGAGAAGAAGAGGCTGAATATATTAGCAGAATAAGAGAAGAAGAAGAAAAATGAGGCTTCAAGCAACATGGCAGCACCAACTGTCTGGATGTCAGTGGTGGGGAAAAATGGTGATTGGGGGGGGGATGGAAGAAAAAATGATTAATAAATCAGAGCGAGCAAAGCTAATGTTTTCTAGGAGTTGATCAGAGTTTTGAGTATCGTATACTTTTGTTGTACATAAGAAATTAAGTAAGGGAACGAGAGCTGAGCTGTACTATAAGTAAGGGAGACAAAAAGAAAATGTCAACAAATGTGGTCACTGTCAGTCCACAAAGACATGTGTCTGTTATTTATCCTTCCTCATGCATACATACCAGCTTGTGAACGTCGGATGCATTGCTCACATGGCTCATTTAGATGTAGAGATTACATGTGAGAGAACCCTACAAAAGACAGACAGATAGATCCCTGCTCTGTCTGAAGTATTGTGTAGGCGAAGAGTCCATACTACCAGTGTGGGCGGTGCGTTCAGGGCCCTCGGGGGGTGGGGGGGGGGAGCGGAGATGAAAAGGCCTCAGGTGAGTCGTGATGCGTGCGGACGCAAGCTTGTTTCCCGCTAAAGCAAACATAACCGATGGCCTCTTCGTGTCCTCACATCGATTTTTCTCTTTCAGGGATAGAGGGGGGAAAAAATGGCGACGCACTCTCCTACCCATGCATCAGACAAGTTGGGCATAAAATAGTCCGTTTGGATGGGTGATCATGAACTGGCAGCAACGGGAAAGTTTACCAGAGCTAGATGGATGCCCAGACTCCACTCTTTATCTGCCTCCCACCTCGCGTTACAGACGTAATTTATGGTAATAATATCCCTTGAAATGGTGGCGGGTAAAGAAGCGGATGGGAAACGGGCCTCGTCGCACCATGTTTACGTTGCCTATATGATTGAGGAAAAACGGTACTTCCAGCGCTGTAGGGGGGAAGTGGATCACCTCGGGCTGATGGGAAAAGGTGATTCATCCGAGGTTGTTCAGTTTCAGTGAGCTTTAGCCTTCATTAGAGGCATTGCTCAAGTAAATCTGCCGTCTTCTCGTTCTTGTGCACCGTGTTGTTAGTGTCACTACTGTTAGTTTGCTAGTAGCCTTTGTCCATTTTTTTGTGTTTCGTAATGTTTGTATACGGGTCTGTAAAGCACCTTGTAAGCGCTTCAGCTGCATGCAGTCTTCTAAAGAAACAGTCCACAGTGTTAAAGGTGCAGCAGGTGATGATTCACATCTCACTAGATGCTGTTGGTGATAAAACATGTCGGTTTATTTAGATGTGAGCAGCCCACTCAATGCACAAGTCACCTGCACGTACACACCTCTCCTGACTCCTTTAACTATAAATACATGTTGTGTAACAGCAGATCCTACTCTTGATGTTGTTTCGACGGTATCGCCCTGTTTCACCATTTCAGCTGCAATTTCCTCACTGAATATTTCCACAGTATTCTTTCTCATTTTCTGCCCAATTAGCTTGTTAAACTTATGTCATATATACAAATGAAAAACATTTTAGCATTCTCAAAAATTCAGTTTAAAGATGATTACCAGCAAAAAGTAATTTGATGCCATGCACAACAGTATAAAACTTGGATTGTGGATGTTTTGATTTCTTAACTGTGACGATTCAATGGACATTTGACTAAGACGTTTGTGGGAAGCGGGGTTATAGCAACCAAAAACGAGTTCACCCATGGCCTTTTTAACAAAAGAGTGACTTAGTGTGTGAGGATCCAGCACATGGAGCTCCTGCCTCCTCCTCCCCATCGTGGCCCTATAACTGGTGACAGAGAGCTAGTTAAGATCATTTACATCCTGGCCATCAAGAGTTTTGAGATGGCTCATTAGCCTCTAGCGTGTAGATAAAGCTCCAAATTGACAAGCGCAGGGTATGGGCTGCTCCTTCAATTTGGGGAGAACAGGGGGAGGAGGAGCTGAAGCCCAGTGGATTGATGCTCCTACATCCTCTTTGGCTCTGCCTGGTTTTTCCTTGGCCAGGCGGTTACCGCCGTCCAACTCGACCGCTTTCAAACAGAAGGCCAACTGTAACGACTCCATTAGCATGGTGATTAATGAGGTTGTCAAAAACTTAACTCCTACACCGGTGCCTCCCCCTCCTTTTTTTATTTTTATTTTTTAAAAACCTTCTCCCAAAATGTTATTATCAAACTAATTTATTCTAATTATGCGCACACCGCCTACCTCTGTGCTGCGCTCCCCTACCCCGTTCTCCTTAAACCTTTTGGTGCAGATTAACGTAACAAAACGTCTATTAATTAATGTTTTTGTGGCTTTTAATTTCTGGCAAGGATCGCCGTCTTGCTGCAGCTGCCTGTCGAGGCCCGTCACTGTTGAACCCGTGCCAGGGAAGTGCAGATGTAATTCTGTTATCTCTTGCTTAGTCGTTTACGCAAATTAATTTGAACAATTAGCCCTCTACCGGCCTTTCATGAATCATGCACGAGAAGCTGCCAAAAAATGTAATGCTCAAAAAGATTTGCATTTAAAAAAAATGAGATGGCTCCCACTAAAATGTTACACCTGCTCGGGAACAAAATTAAACGGATGAAGGGACTTTAAAAATCAAATCCTTGAATACATCTAGAGGCTCAAATCACAGTTATGATTTATGATGATAATATGAGAATGATGCTTTTAAATTCACCTATGTGGTCTTTTATGAAGGAGGTTTATCACCAGGTACCAAAGCAGATAAAGGCTCAGAAGCAGGGAACAATGTAACCCAGAGTGTCCATTATGCTAACTAAAATAGCTGCTAACCTTAAAGGATTTTCATTAGTCTGCGTTTTACTGTCCCTTGATGGTGTTGATGCTTTATCAGGGGCTCTTTCACCTCAACAAAAAGCCTGGGGTGTTAGTTTCAAAATAGAGAAGCACTAAACATCTACACAGATACCAGATGTAGTCACCGTGAATGCAAAGATGATAAAATCCACAAAAGCAGAAAAAGAAGTAACTCCAAAATATTACAGCATGCAAGAAAGTGACTTTTTAGATGCTGTAGCACAAAAACAAAATGGAGATGATGCTAAATAAATATACTCCTTCTGCTCGGTTACAGTGAGAGAAGGAGCTTGTGATGATGGAGCTCCACCTTTGTTTGGCTGCTGTCCTCTTAAAGGCCAGCAGGGGGCGGCTTCCCTCTACTTGTGAGCTGCTGTTGTGTCTCCACTCTGATCCTGGCTGCAGTAGAAGCAGGCCTTTTCTTGGACATAGTGTGTGTGTGTGTGTGTGTGTGTGTGTGTGTGTCATTAATGGCTGCCTTTCAAGCTGTCAGCCTTAATGAGCTGATTGCAAACGGAAATTGAGGTTTGAAATGTAACTGAATGAGCAGATTCTTGCTTTCAATGAAAGGAGGGAGGGGTGGACAGGAGGCCGGGCAAGACGACACCCCAGCATCCTCCTCGGCATTATCTTTAAACACGGCTAACCACATTTTTAACAGAAAAAAATGAGGCCATTAAGCAACAATAAGTGGAATCCATACAATCTGGTCAATAATGACATGTTATTTTGTGACAGTTGTGTGTTCTTACGCAAATGTATAGGGCAAGGCTTCTCCCCTGTAAGTGCTCCCTAACTCAATTGTGCTGGTGTATTTTTTCCGCTCCGTGTTTAATGTCCATTAAGAGTTGAGAGACGGTGACTGAGGAATGTAATGGTGTCCTGTAGCATTAGCCCGTTCCTGTTACAGACGTTTAAAAGGACAATTTAGTGGAAAACCGTGACTCGTTAATCGTATCATCAATTACACAACATCCGCTTAACTTTTTTTAAGGGTCATTCAGTTAATAATTAAGTGGATTTTGCTCACTGAAACAAAGCGTAAGTGTTTAGGTAGGATGGATAACTTGAGCAAAATGCCCAAACAAGTGACCTGCATCTCTGGAAGGGAAGTTAATTTAAATGTTTGTTCAAGTACTTTGTTTAAGGCAGAAACTTGGATAACTTTGACTGCTGCTACGTGGAGCAAATCACTTCAAGTGGCTTGAATTTAATCATTTTTATAACGAACTAATACGGAAAGTGACACGGATTAAGTGTTGTTGAATTAGTTTTTGTTTAAGGTAGCCAGAATAAAAACGGAATAATGATCCAAGTAGATTTAGCTGTAAATGAATCCGACGTATTGTTTAATGGCCAATTCTGTCAAAGGGATTGTTTTGCCTCAGTCTTTGTAACAAGTGCCAAAGATCAGACGTGGTCAGAAAGTGACAAACTTCAGAGATGGGAATGTTTGGTTGGAAGGCGTAAAAGAATGATGAGCAGCAGCAATCTAGTATATTTCTAAAAAGTAGAATATCGGATATTTACAATTTTCTGTCTTTCCAAGAACGATATTGTAACTGACGGCGTACACAAACCTTTTTCTAACTTCTCCTTCATGTTAAATTGAATTGCATATTTATTATGAAACATTCACTATTGAATAACTTTCCAAAACTGCACCAAGTTACAGGACCGTCTCTCTCTCAAGCAACACTTTAATCCAAACATTTTTAAGGAGGTTCCTCCTCCGCTTGTTTTGGACGTAAAACCATCACGCGGCTCATGTTGACACGCGTATGATCGGACAGAAACATTCGTAGAATAAGATCTGTGCCAAACACAGAGCTAATAAAGTGCACGCGTACACAGCCTCACCAGCTAACGGCAGTCCAGGTAGAGCAGCTGTTATCATCATCATCTCATCATTAACATACACAACACGGCTCTGGCTCTTCTCATTGACTGTAATCACCTTAATGCAAAAAGCTGATGAAGTTGCCAAGGCGCAGAGTGCTCCGTCTGAGACCTTTTCTCTTTTTTTTTTTTTTTTTTTGGTGTGTGTTTTTGTAATGGCGCTGTCATAACCGCTCTGCTCCGTCTGGGCCTAAGTGAATCTGAGGCGCCATCTTTTAAACGAGGCTAACAAATGAACACGTTTTCCCCCCCATCAAACGGCTCCTGACAGTGATGCATGGGCTTCCAGATGAGCTCTGAAAAACTGATGGATCTGCGACGGTACCGGCGCTTAGATAAACTAATGCATGTAATTATGTTTTCCATTCCCTCTCCATTGCGAGGCATCTTATTACAATATCATTAGTTGAAATGGTCGGCAAAAAAAAAAAACGATATAGTTTGCAGATTTCTTTCTTTCCCTTTCTTGTCTTCTTTTTTGGCCATGTGGGGTAATTACTGGAAGTTGATTTCTTTGACTGGAATAAAAACAAATTGAATTTGTTTGCTTCTCGGGAAGACGTTATCGGGCATCTCTGTGTAAGTGTTGGTACTTGTAGGACGTCTTATTCACCACTGTCGTGGATATGGAGGCCATCTCGATGGTTCGAGATGCCCTGTGTGGGGTTTAGCCACATGCATGAGATAGATGTTCATTGGGCGTGATGTGAGATGTATCCGGCCTGATTCTTATCCTGCTTTTAGAATTGATTCATGTACTCTCTTCCCTTCTTGTCATATAATCTATGTATGAAAAGAAACCAAAGTCGGCCTGTGTTGAAAGCGAAGAATACTTATTTGTGTGTGTGAACATTTCTGCATCTAAGTTCATCCACAGGTTTTAACCTCAGACTCTGGTGTTTCATGTTCTTTTAAGTTCCAGTCCATGCTACAGCTGTAGAAAAATTGTGTGTGTGCATGCATATTGCATCTCTAATTATCTCTCGCTCTAATAAATACTCTCTCTTCCTGTTGGAGTGGGCTATGCAACAGCTGTGAGGTGTGTGTGTGTGTATAAGTGGAGGGACTGTTTTTGCATCCGAGTACATATGACTGTGTGTGTACTTGTTAGTCTATGTTTAAACATGCATATTGCTACTCTCTGAGTGTGTAATGTTCCTGCTCCATGCTGCAGCAGCTGTGTGTTTATGTGTGCTCGTGCTCTCTCGCTTGCTCTGTGATGTTGTGGAGGAGCGAGGGCTCATGTTCGGAGCCGTGGTGGAGCTCATTAGGGGGGTACCAGGGGAGCTCGGCCGCTGCAGCTCCCAGCGCTCCTCTCCGGGCCGCCGTGCCGCCTGGCCGGGCCCCTCAGCCGCGGCCCTTCATCTGCACACATCACTCTGAAGGCTGGTGCACGGCACAGTGGCAATATGCTGTCATATGCCGGGTGACGGGTGCACTTCACACCAGCGTCGGGCTTGTTTGTAGTGCTGATTCTGGCTGGTTTCTGTGCAGCGTTCCAGAAGAAAAATCTAATCTTTGGGGGGGGGATGTTGAGTAATGAGCAAGGTGTTTTTTAAAATTGACACAATACTGGCAGCTGAATATCTATTAATCTGGTGATTATTTTTGATTGATCATTTATTTATTGACAATAATATGAAGCTGAAATAAAATTAGAAAATGTTCATTAATTATTTCAACCTAATCTATTTATTAATGCTTCTGCAATGTCAGGAGACAAAATCCAGAAATGTCATACCTGAAACAGGAAGTAGTTTATGAAAGTAAGAGTGTGGATGTTTTGATTTTCATAAAACCCTATTTCTGAATTGGATGAAAGGTCCGTCACACACAGTGATTCTCCCTCAGGACTGTGTTTGAAATGTAGCTGATGTTTGTCGATGGAGAGACGAGGGTTTTTAATGTTTAATGTGTTTTTTTTGTAAATGCGATGCAAGGAAATTGGGTCACCGCTCGGCATTGGCTAAAATAAGAAAAACGGGACAAGAAGAGAAACAAACGTGCAGCTGATGAATTCAACACTGCAGCGTGTTCACTTGATCATATTTGAATGCAGCACAGCATGAAACTAGTTACACAGTATCGCTGATAACAGTCGCCATTCTTTTTCTTATCCATCTCAGCCAATGTCTGATACACATTATCAGTCATTTTGTGACGTCATGCGACACCATTTGCTGTTACAAGCATGATGGAGCCATGTTACGTTTGGATATTCATGAGGGCAACAAAGAGAAATATGTACATAGCACTGTTGTAGAGATCAGTGAGGGGAAAGACGATCCTAGTTACAGTTGTACCAGTCTTTAAATAAATCAAATGAGGATATAGAAAACGTCAAACTAATCAAAACAGATCAAGTCTCACTTGACTTGATTTTATGAAACAACCTTTTAAGTTTCTCAATAAATGACTCGACGGTTCTTAAAAAGTATTACTAAAGGAATTACTAAATATTTCTTAATCTGTTGTAAAAAGAACAGTGTCACGAATAAAAGCATTTCATATGGTGGACAATAAAGCAATATGTTATAATATGGACTGTACCGGAATCTCTGCCTCTCTCTCTCTCCGTTTGACAAATGAGACTTTCATTGGACAATTATCGTTTTCGGGATCGCAAACGTGCGAACAGAATTTGTCACTGTCACTTTGTGTGTTTAAGGGCATATTAATCAAGTGATTAATTGCCAGATATTACCCACTGAACATGGCCTGTGTTCCTATTCAAGTGCTACTTTGCCTTTGAGCGTGATTGGTTAATGATTACGTTTTTGGTTTTGTTTGCAGAGGGCTGAATTGATTTGTTTTATGTTTAGTGGCATGTCTGAAGGCAGCCCTGCCTTCCTTTTGACATGTTTCCATATTGAAGATGAAGACTGGAGGGTATTTTCATTTCCTGGAATGAAAACTAGGAGCGGCGTTTTGTTTTGACAGTGTTTACTCTCATTTAGATAGACATCCTGAGATGATGGAGGTTGACTCTTTTTAAAAAGGTTTAGGTATTACAGCATTAATGTTGTGTTAAAGAAGACATTATCAAGTAGTCTTTTCTGAATTATAATACAGATCCATTACAGCGCGTCACTTTTTCCTCAAACCCTGAACATCAAAGGTTTATTAATTTTTAGAAGGCTATTTGTTACCACTGTTCTGTTGGATGTGTAGGGCACCGTAGATTCAGTTGTCAGCCACAGTTTCTTCTTCTATTTTGATGACATTTGATCTCGCGCAACAGCGAGAACACTCCTTAAAGGCTTAATCTTCCTTTTTCTTTCGCGGTACATCTTTCAGAAAATAACACTGCCGTTAATTTTCCTTTTTAGATATTTAAAATTGAATGTCAAAACCTGCATTTTTCAGCTACAGCGAATACATTTAAAATGTCTCCAGCCCTTATTGTTTAACAGTAGATAACTTTAAAATAAATGGAGTTATGTCAAATATTCCCTGTGATGGATAAAAATAATTGACACATTGAGCCAAAATGTAATTACGCGTCCTTTAAGAATAAAGCTTGCTATCGTAGGAAATCGGGCTCCTTCACTCGGTTGCATAAGATCATGTTGATGGTAAAAGCAGCATATTCTGAATAATTGTTTAAGCTCATCCTGAAGCATCCCTAACCCCGACTTGTCCACATTTGTCTTATTTAATGAGAATTAAAACCCATTGTACTGAAGAAAAAGTGCATTAAAATGCAGACATTTTTATTTGTGGTTTCTGGTTGTTTGGTTTGATTTTGAGAATGTGCCAGTGCTCTAATTATACACTAGAGGGAGCTAAGCTAATGTATGATGTGAGCGTCAGCAGCACACACACTCTCTCTCTCTTTCACACGTACGTCAACACACACACACTTTGGTTTTTCTGCTCCAGTTCAAAAAACAATTCTAATTGGGCCTCTTTGCTCTCGTCCAACTCTGCGAAAGACACGTACGTCTTCTCTGAACCTCCAGTCTTAGATGCACAATTTAGTTTTGACAAATGTGATGTTTCAGTTAAATTGTTAATGGTGCTACAGGACTCTGCAAGCCAGACATCAAAGGGCATACATTAATACATACCGCTCATGTTATTTCTTGTTCTGTTTAGTCTCCTGGGGAGAGGAATACTCGGCGTGAGAGTCTGAGAGATCCTCCTGTTTCTTCTTCTTGCCGTTAATAAACCCTGATATTTCTTCTCCTAAAGGTAAAGCACCTCGGCACGCAAATGAGTTGAGCTGATAAAATGAGGGATCTGAAAACGAGAGGGGGCCGAGCCGGATGATCCGCCAACGTTAAGAGGCGTGCTTTGAAGAAAATTCCATCAAAGGAAAAACAATAAGTGAAGCCGTGTGCGTGTGCGTGTGGAAAGCTGGTGTTAAATACCTCGTGTTGTTCTGAAATGCTTAAAATCTCAATTGGCTCCGTTAACTGGCATCTGGAGAACAATGAGTTGAATCTGTAAAAGGCTTTTAGTGTTTCCGTCTCCTTCCATATGCTGTTGCATCTTCATATTAGGCTGCACACCTTGCTTCCTGGTGCCGCGGCTGGATAATGAATGTTGGGGAAAAATGTGGTTTCTGATGTTTGAGACAGCGCGAGGCGCGCTTGATTGACGGTGTGGCTGGCAGCTTCAAGAGAGGACGCACAACTTACGGGACGGAATTAAGTGCTCCTCCTATCTCGACAAATTGTTCCATATTTATTATACTTCAGTTACAAATGGAGAGGTGCTAATGGTTCATACACCTGGGATGTAGAACAGTTTCTTTACAGTGGTTATTATGTGTAAAGCGGCTTTAAAAAGACGTGCAAACCTTTCCTTTTGCCGGTGACAAACCAACTTTCAGGTTGGACATCTTGATGAGAGAATGCAACCGCTTTCAGTACAATCTATTTGCATGAAGCTAGTCATCAGCACCGTGGAGAGGAGAAAGCTTCCTGCCTCTTGTTTAGCAGATGTGTGGAGGAGCTGAAGACATGTTCATTTCTGACATTTTCCCCAACCTGCTGTGACACAAATAGACTCACTGTCACATGATGTATAGTCAACGATACATCAGGGACCAGGGAAAACCAGGGAACGGGCTGTAGACTAAAAAGAGCAGTAGGCTTTTATAAAGCTGTGTTATAATATGTGGCAACAAAACTCTTTTGAATCAGACGAATATATTTCTTTTAGATTTAGCTGCTCTTTGAGGCAACTGAACAAATAATTTAGTAATCCTAATATCTACACGTGATGATTTTTCAGATGTCAGATTTGTTTAAGAGCTTCAATATGTCAGTTTAACCCTAATATCTGCTAGAGGTAAAAAGGCCCATCCCTGTCTCATATTCGTCCTCTATGGTCAGCAACAAGCTGGAGGCTATATCACCTCCTCCACTTGCTGCTGTGCTCACGAACGTCTCGCCATCGAGCCTGCCAACTGTCTTAAGCGTCTCTTAACCAGGTGAGACACGGACGACCTCCCCTTTGCAACCCCTACATCCTCTTCATGACAGGAGAAGAGCTTTGTGTGTTTGCACCGATTGTGTTTGGCATTTTCGCTGTGAAGTCTCGGACCTCACTGCGGCGCCGCGGGCCGTTACCCGTCAGGATCTGAGACGCCGTCGACGTTGATGTGAGCGGGAAGGGGCCAGGTAGAGGTGGAGCTGTCGGCGCTGATTTGTCAGGCCTTCACTCACCGCCTCGTAGGCGTCAACGGAGGCATAGCTGCACAGTTTCGTTGAAGTCTGCACTTAGTCAGACGCACGCTGACGGTCATTTCTCTCCTCTACGCTGTCCAAACAAGAAATAGTCTCATGAAGAGTTAATTTATTGCTGTCTTGGTGGATCACCTTCAGTAGAAACGTAGTGCCGGCTGGTTTTGTGTGTGTAATCAAAGGATTATATCTTACGTTTTTCTCGTCGTAATGTTCCTCACTGATTATATCTTAACTCTGAGGTGGTAACAATGTTATAAGACATATTTCTCTGCATTGCCTTTGATGTGCATTGTTGTTTTTAAGTGCACAATGGTGGAGGAAATGCACTTCATAAATGACAAGTAGAATAATAAAGACTTCCTCAACAACTTCCTTGAAAGCATTTGACTCCTGCAGTGTGAAGGAAATGAAACCCTCCCATAACCGCTGTAATATTGCCAGGATTTATTCATTTTTAGTGTTTTGTTTATGTTGCAAATCCACCTTGGTCATCAAAAAGTTTTGGCTTTTGAATTGCACTCATTAGTCCATGCTCGACGTGAGAAAATAATACCTGCAGAATCTCGATGGAATGGGATGCTCTTCCTATGTTACTTTGTGATCAGCTAGAGGTGTAAGGTTGAGTTAAGACGCTTAGAAGTCATTATAGACGCTGCAAATAACGTTGTTTCTGAGACATCTTGGAAAACAAATGTCTGGGCTCGATGTATTTCTTTCATTGTTGTGGTCTTTTTAAAGTGCTCTGGGATCTGTGCTGTAACCTTTTTTTTTAGCCACTCAGCCCTTCCTTCCCTCTCCTGCCTCTTGATTTCCCCAAAGCGCTGTGTTTTTTTTGTGTGCTTTTCTTTGGAATCGGGGAACTGGCAGGGTCGAGAGGAGCAGAGACGACCGTCCGAGACGTGGGAGAATGAAATGAGGTGGCTGTTTATTCTCCCCGCCAGAGCCACATACCTTTTTTAGAGTGGCTTTGGAGCGCGGCCTAAAGCAACACCAGAGGCCATGTACACAAATTACAGGTCTCGCCCTGCGCAGAGGATTGGATGGGAGGATGGGAGAGTGTAGTTCCCAGTAGAGAATAATAGCGGTCAGATATTGTTTTCTTAATACGTGAATGTTCCGAGGAGCCATAACTACTTCAAAAGATTACGAGATGAATGTGCCAAATGAGCTTTCTTTTTTAAATCCCTTTTTTTATTTTTTAGTTCACATCCATTTTTATTTTGTTTTACACTATCTTCGGGCAGGGTTCATCTGGAGGCCGCACAAGATTATACAACACCAAGTTAAGAGCTCATGTTTCATTTCACAGAGGAAACGAGCGGTGACTATGACAGATTACAGCCAGGAAAAATCGTCCTAATTGAAATGAATATCATCATTTTTCTCTCGTGATATTTTTCTTGTCTGCCCTCAAAACCAGACAAATAGGAGTAGACCCACATTGTGTTCACACTGTCGTAATAACAGGGGTATTAGTAATAAATGCCACACCGGTGTTGTGGTTTTGAGATCTCTGGGGGAAAATAACAGTCGGCATGAAATGATGGGGATAACCGATCCAACAGAAACAGTTTCAAGAGCTTAAAGTTGCATTTAAATCTTTTAACACGCGTTGCATAAGTATTTCTATAAGTTGCTATATAGCTACCTATACCTTTCTTCCACTAATTCCTGAAGGGTAATCGTTGTGGAACTCTTGCCTCATGACTTTTCCTCGCTGCAGTCTTTGTCTATAATGAATATTCAGCTGAATATACCAGGCACCTTGTGGGCTTTTTGTTCTGGAACTTCATCATAAATGATTTAAACATTTGCTTTGTTTGCTTATGTCAAGGAAATGCAAAGGCATCCTGTAGTGTTTACCTACCCTGAGCTGTGTACCAGGCTTTCTGCTCCAGCCCGGTTATTAATTTGCGTCTGGCTTATTTATTATTAGGCTTGTCTAAGCACTTTATCTCTGCTGTGAAAACTGCTGCACCAATAAAAATGTATTATTATTGTGACTATTCTTATTTACTTTGCGCTTAAGTAACCTCAGGAAAAGTGACAATTCCTGGAGTATTTACCCACATTAATCTGCTGCGCTCTTCCGTGTGAGCTGTGATCCGGCCTCCTAGCCGTCCTCCCCCCCATGTGACGGAGTGCCTGGACCCGTCCCGGGGCTGATAGGGGCAGGATGGGGTCAGTGTGAAGCAGGAAATGGGGGTTCCTCAGAGCACAAGCTGATGATGACCAGCGGCCTGGAAAGCGTACGCCCATCCATCACGAACGGCCCCTATCTTACACGCCGAGGCGCCCCGGCTCGGGGTGTGAATCGATGTCCACAGTGTGCGAGCAGGAGTGTAGCTTGTGTTGTGGTGTTGTGAAGTCAACGCCGCTGATTGCTGTAATTATAGACTTTGCTATTCCAGTTCAAAGAGGGTGGAAGAGAGTCCTTTGCTGTTCCGTAATTGTGTGTGAAAAGGTGGAAAAGCAGGGTGGGTGATATTATCCTTCCTTGGAGAGATGAGAGTCAATATTCCCTGTGTGTGTGTGTGTGTAGGCTCAGTATTGTTTGGCAGTCAAACATTACATTAGTGGTGCTGTGGGCTTTGACACACCCCAGCTGTACTTTGTATGAGAACGCAGGTTTGTGACTATTTTAGATTTTCCATCCAGTCTGCGGTGCCCTGAGACGTAATCACATAGCCATAGCAGAGCCCTGGTTATTTATTCTCTTCACCGACAAAAACACACGGGAACATTCAAAGTTATACAAAGGAGATACATGGAGCTACAACAACAAGGGTAACAAAAAAAAGAGCCAAAACCCGTGCACAACTGCCCATAGGCCGTGCAGAGGCGACCACAGCTGCTAGCTGGTCGAGCAGGCTGGATGTTTCGAGGCTATGCAGATGTTGGGACCCTGAAGCTACATTTATGTACCTCTTAACCCCGCCCTCACCCTGATTCTGCCCCCATCATGCTCGGCCACAGCCGTCTGGAAGGGATGTGCAGACGCATATGTCCATACATGCACATACACACACAAACAAGGAAACATCTCTTCTGTTGGATTAGTGATGTTCTGCTCTCTTAAAAACACTATTTAGTTTTGATTATGCAGCAATGCAAATTGAACCCAGTCTGACAGCAAGTGAACTGTTAGACTTGCCCTCCCTTATTATTATTATTATTATTATTATTATTATTGTTATTATAATATTAAATTTGGTTAATTTCCCTCAACACCTGTGAGTTGTTTTGATGAGCAGTCGCCAGCTCTTCTTTGCATCCCGCTTAGAAAATCTGACACTAATGCATGTTTATGGTTAACAATTATCATCTTAGCTTTTAGTTTAGGCTTTAAGCCTTGGACATGCGTGACTTTTACCGGTCACGTGCGCGCATGCGTGTTTCCCAAACACTCCATTCCAGTTGGTAGCAGTCATGCAACATATCGCTAGAAGTCTTTGTCTTCCTTTTTAAAGCTGAATCATAGGAATGTGCATAACGGTGGATCTTCTTGCACAACCGCTCTACAAAACAAGCATCCACTTTGCTATCTTCTTCCTCTGGCAAACTAGCTAGAGGTGCATACGCCACCTACTGCACTGGCGTGTGGAACTAAACTGTATCCTCACAATGAAATTATCAAAATATTGTCAATTAATTTACTTTTCATCAATGCACTGAATGTCATTGGTTCACACTTAAGTGTGCGCAGGTCAACACAGGCTGATTATAATACTTGGCGTTAAAACTGCAGCTATAAAGTTGCTAAATTTAAAAAGTTCATTTTTATTTCTCGTGTACGGACGTCACATGCAGGCGGGGAAATATGTCAATGTCTTTGTGAACCAAACGAAGGCAACTCAGACCACAGAAAAAAAATGCTCAAGTGGGGCGAGAGGCAGAGGAAAAGCACCAGGGCGGGCAAACAGCCATGAAATCCCCGATGCTTCCTGCCAGCGTGGAGATAGGCCCCGCCAACTGCCCAAATCCAGAGCAAGTCCTCATTCCTCCGAAGCAGGGGGGGGGGAAAGACACCGCTAAAGCCTCTCCCAATGTCAAGTGGCATTTATTAAATACACGGAGAGGAGAATGTTTTCATGTGAGGGTCCCCGGTGAGCTGTGTGGTCCAAGCAGGAGTGCCAAACCCAGAGCTGCTGTCTTTCTCCCCGTCTTAGTCGCTTCTTCGAGCCGGTTTTGACGCCGGTCCAGGTTTCCGGTAATCCCTCGCAGGCCTGCCTGAATCTCAGGTACACCTTGCAAGCGAACAAAACGTCCGATAACGCATGTGGCTGATGATAAATAAGCCATTAGGAAGACACAATACCTCTGGGAGATCCATTCAACTCTTCCAAAGAGACGTTTCATGCCGCACTCTGAGGACTTGAGAGGATTTGGGTGCAAATCACATTTTATTTCTCCTCTCCTCTTTTGTGTGCTGTAATGTTTTGGCGAGGGGGTTGAGTAGGGTGGCATCTTCCATACCCGCCCAGTGGAATCATGGGTGGTAAATCTTCCCCCCCCTGCTAGAAATGCGGCGGTTAGAAATGAGTTGAGGTCTCCTCGGGGGCCTCAGATTAGCTCTGTTTTATATGTTTGGGCCGTGTGGTGTTGTGACGGCCCTGTGAAGTCATCGGATCTTATTTTCTGTTCTGCCGCAATCTGCCAGTGCAGACGATACTGGCTTCAGACCCCAAGTCAACCGCTTATTGTTCATTTTGGCTATATAGCTGTCCAGCAATCCCAAGAACATGGGAGTTCATATCCAAGGATAATCTGTTTTTTTCCCCCCCTATTTGCCGGGGATGTTTAATGCCTTGTCTCGAGTGTATCCTAGCTTTTGGTCAAAGAATAGAACTGGTGACAAAAAGAGGGAGGAGGGGGTTACAGAGAGAGAAGAGCGAAAGCAAGCTTCAGAATACAGCAGCCCCTAATCCTTGGGTGACCACTGGCGAGGCCCAGATGAGCGCTTGCATGAAGGCGACTGGAATAGTTTTCAAAACTACTGGGGCCGTCCCTTTTGTCTCTCCAACGCGCCGCAGCACATTAAGCAGGGAGACGAGGCAGGGCGACATGAGAAGCTACATTTATGAGTTCACAGTTTCAGAGGATATTGCAAATCAATTTATTAGATTATGAGGCCTGCTTTGAGCTCTGCTTTTCCTCCCCCCCTTCTGTCCTCTGCCTTCAAATGTAATATTTTAAAGAAAACTCCATTTCCAGATTATAGAGCACTTTATCGCAGAACAAGGAAGTATAAATTCTGGCCCAGACATCCTAAATCCTATTTTCTCTGTTTCCCTTACAGTAACATGTCTTTATCCTCTCAAGGACATTGACATAATGGAGTTTGACTTTATTCTCCGATGTGGACTTCTGGAAAAACACTAACTCAACAATAAAAACATTTATATCTTTTAATTCTTTACAGATTTTTTTTGTTGGCGCAAAAACATTATTGGCAACTTTATACAACGCGTGTGTCTTCCTCTTGGACATGAAACCTTCACTATAAGAATAATTTAAAAACGCTAGGATTGAATAGCGCTGGCTAGCACCTTTCCACTGGTGACGGTTTGTACGGCAGTCCGTTTCACATGAAGTATAAAGTGTAATAACACGCAGCCGCAATTAATCTTCCAGCAAGTGATCCAATTATCCAATTGAAGCTGCAATTTATGAACGCTCGGCTTGTTATGTGCTAAGATAAAGCTCGGACTCCAACACCAATGAGACGCTTTCTTAAACGGTATTATCCATGTTTGGAGACTGTTTCTTACTGGGGATATTTCTCACTGTGCGTTTCAAAGCGGCTCACGCATCCCTGCTATGAAAAAGATAATTCACAATGGTAATCAGTGCTCTTTAATTCCACGCCTCTCGTGTTGGGCTGACTTAGGATAAGACCCTTGAGGGGAAACCCCTCTCTCCGCTGACGGATGTCCTTTTTTTTTGGATCACGATTCATCTAATACTGAGGATTAATGGGACTGATGGCTGAAAACGGGTTGATGGTTTGAGCCGTCATATCAAGTGCCAGACAATTTTAAAAGTTAGCGTACGTTATCCCCCGAGGGCCAGCCGAATCCAATCAATGATATAATAATAACTCTGTGCTAGAGGGCGGACAACTTGGGTTTTCAGGTAGGACACCATGTAGCAGAGTTTCTTTTCTTTATACTATAGCTATTTTATTATAGTTATTCAAGAGCTTGTACATTTATTCCTGTCATACCTTCTTGTTTGAACCTTTTTGTCCCAATCTTGGACCGCTTGTGCCTCGAGTGCAAAAGCAGCATTGTGTTCTGTATTATGGAGCTGTCAGTATCAGAAAAAGCTCCATAATACTCTACCTTTCACCCTATAAATAAGAGAGCAAAAGAACTCCTTATTTGTAATATTTTATGTACCACTAATACAGATTTGCATTGCTGATTTGCTGAAGAAATGCATCCTATATATAAGATAAGTTCATGATATTTTAGAAACTTATGTTAAGCATATATTTCAAAATAAAGCAGATTAAGTAAAAAGTATAGTACAATATTTCGTTCAAAATGTAGTTTTTACCTCCTGTATAGATAATTTCCCTTAGAATAGCAATTTAAATATACGTCTTAGCTGTTAGAAACACGTTCATCGCAAAATCATCATTTTAATATTAGTATTTATTATAACAAATCACCAGCATTAGTAGATCCAAAATAAGTGACTTTTTCCTGTCTAAACTCCAGTCACATCCACATCAGCTCTGAGAGGACACCTTTCAATCCCAAATAATTCCTGAAACACTTGTTAAAACGGGGGCATTTGTAGTCCTGCTTTCTAGATTGTGATTAGCTTTACAGCCCGGTCTCAGTGAGTGACCACTTCTTTGTGGGTACCTTTCCCATGTTGCCCTATTAAAGCAAAAAGACCTGCAGAAGAGAGACACTTCCTGTCAGCATCAAGCCGTCCCCTGCTGCTACTGTTTATCCACAACACTGGTGTTTTACTTCTGCTAATGGACTGGGACTCGAATCAAATGTGACCCCGAGACGGAGAGCAAGCATTACCAAAAACAATATGATAATTCCGGTTTTTCCCCCTCTTTCTAAAATTGCAGCACAAAGCCAGCCTCCATTTGATGAAATCTTTTTTTTATTTTTAAGGAACAAGAGGATAAGGACAACAAATAGAGATGTTGATGAAATGGCTTAAACACCCTTCAAACTAGAATCTTTTTAAGGTGGATTGTATCGATACAACATTCGTTTACAGAGGTGTGCTGGTGCTGCCATATCTGTTTTATTTAAATTCTAATTCTTGTAAACAACTTTACTGCACATGGTTTCTTGTGCATTTTATTCTTTTAACAAATAACTACTAGTAAGAAATAAGACTTGTAATATCCCAGCATCTTCAGAACACCGTCGGTGAAGGGAGAAGAAGTGTGGAGTGTTTTGAAACGAGTTTAGTGAAGCGGCTCGCTGATCAGCAGGTAGAACAAGCAGCGTGGACGGGGCTGCCGTCGGTTTGCCGAGGTTAACCGCTGAAAGCGTGCGGAGCTGCAGTGATGATGAGCTCATCCATCATCGGAACCCAAACAGCTTTGTGCATGCAGCAGCATTCAGCACAGCTTCATTGACTCTAATCAAAGGAGGACAAGAGGTGTGTTGAAACGTACCTGGATAGATGCACATGCAAGAGACGTACAACAGTCATTTAATTACTCTTTTGAATTCAAAATATTTCTAATGTAGCAGGAGAGCTGATAGCAGGAGCGAAGCTACATATTTCTAATTGTTAAGCTTTTATTATGGCAGGTTTGTTCAGACCTACGATGTTCATAGAAGGATCTTCTTATTTATTACCTGGCGAGAAAGAATTCAAGTCTTTTTTGCTTGTACAATAAAAACAATATTAAAATCTGTACAATAAATTCCCCCAGAAGAATCTCCCTTCATCCTCATTAAGCTTAATATGTGTATCGATGTAAGACTTGTAATAATTAGTACAGTAGATATTAGTTTGACTTCAGATGATCTGAGAAAGCTAAGAGGAATTAGTGATATCTTTCTGCTTTTTCTTCATCCTCTGTCACCTAATGGAAATATCCTCAAATAAAACTACTGCAGGCTGATAAAAAACCCAAACATGTTCTTGAAACTGCTCTCAACCGTCCACCTTAAGGGGAGAGAAAAGGAAGACGGGGGGAAACACAGAGGAGAGAAAAAACGAAAAAACAAAAAGGAAGCAAAGCTGATGAAAAGGACGTTATTAGCTTGGTCGCGGTCGGAGCCCATTTGCGTCCATTTGCATCTGGGCTGAAACCTGCAGCTGAGAGCATCTCGGCGATGTATAATGACCGGTTGTCACAACAACACGGGAGGTGGCCCCGCCGGCAAAATGACGGCCCTGTCACTCCTCCGCAAAGACAAAACGCTGGCAACCTGTAATTCCCCTCGCAGCGCTCCTTCCTTCCTGCCTGCCGCCTGGTTAAATGGCACTTTTGAAGGAAGTAAATCTGCAAAGTTGTGTTTAATAACATTGCTGGAGCCGAATGTTTGACGGGGTGAGGTGTGTTTGTGGGGGGGGGCGTAGAGCGAGAGGGATTTGTCATGTGTTTGTGCTCGCAGGCCCTAATCTGTTCATTGAAACGACCCATCTTTTCAGCTAGCCGCTCAAAGTAAATGAGAGGACGCGAGGCAAGGTGGGTATCTATTGCTAATGTGCTTTTTCAAATACGAGTTGAATCAGAGGGTTTTTGTGATATGCATGTTAAAAGATGTATATATTTGCACTTCTTTAATTTAATATCTAAATTAATATTAAAGACATTGTAAGAGTAGTTTTAACGATTCATCTGCAAACGCATATACAACTAAAGCTACATCTTTGCTTGAACCTTCTATGAGACCAGGCAGGGGAATTAACTACTGTTTCTCATATGACTATGTAAATATATTGTAATTTACACATCACATGTATGGTCTGCAGATGAAACATTTCACCTCCCTCATCCGTCCATCTGTCTGCTTCAAAGTCCCTGACGATTCTCTGAAAGAAAAGTGAAACTCCAAAATAGATTTAATATCGTCTGTAATGAGTCAAACACCAGAGTTGACTCGCTTGGGTTGCAGCCTCCTGTCTCTGCAGATGTGAAGTGAAGTGACACATTGATATGCAGGGAGAAAAAAACCCACTAAAACTCACAACCAAAGGCCTCCCCAAAAGGCAAACACATAACTAAACCTGTGCGAAGAAGAAGCAGCGGGGAAATTAGCGACAAAGCATTATAATTTGTCACTGATGCATAAATCTTGCTGACATGCTCAGTCACTTTAATGGTGCCGCGGCTGCTCGGTGGAAGGCTGTGCAAACTTGCGCAGTTGCAGAAAAACAGAAAAACTATATGTTCGAACATCACCTTATTTGCATAATTTACCAAAAGCCAATGAGGCAGCTCAAGGAGTGCGGGTGATAGTAATAAGTGTTTGGGAAAGGCAGAAAGATCACTAATGGTTTGCCTATGGGGATTTCTCCACGCCATGGGGGAGGAAAATGAGAAATATTTTTCAAACAGCAGGGGTAAAGGTTTTAAAACTAGGAGCACATGCGGAGATAAAGATGTTCCTGCCACGGGGTGCTACGCGGGAAAAATGCAACTGTGAGGATGACAAAAAGAATGCCCCCGTAATTTCGGCATTAAGAGGTAATAATCATGTTTCACCGATGATATTAAAAACGGTAACCCGCAAAGCCGGGGTAAAATATATAAATAAAAGTGGCGAGGGGGGAGGAAAGAGGAGTGGGCCCATCAGGTAGAGGAGGTAATGAGGTGGTGGGTGGGGGGGAGGAGGGGCTGGGAGCCCATCACCAACTCTGTGTGAGAGTAAACAAAGAGTGAGGCAAGTGGGGAGAAAGAGTTCGGAGATCACGACCGAGCCGCAGATCTGTGGCTCCCTGCTGGGCCGCTGTGTGTGTGTGTGTGTGTGGGAGGGAGGCGAGGGGGTAGGACGGAGTCTCATCTATTTGAAATATGTGAATGTGAGACATGTTTCCAGACGTGTTGAGAGAGAGAGAGATGTACACAGTGTATGTACTGTGTCGGCCATTATCGTGACGGTACAGCAGCTCGCGGTGAGGCTGCATGGAGAAGTTTGTCACCCCATCCATGATGTAAAAGTCAATACTAATGCATAGAAATATGAATTTTAACATGCATATAACAGTGGTCTTTTAAGTTAAGAAGTTTTTTTTTTACAAGATAAATTCTTTGTAATTCAACACTGTTTAAGGTATATTTTTAAGTTTTATAAGTATTTAATGTTTTATGTAAAATAATTAATTCAAAACCACCCCAGATGCTTTTATAGCTAATACTTAACAACTTAGTGTTTCCTATATTTATTTACAGATTTAACTGTTCAACTTTTAGTGCACAACTGTGCTACAATGTCCTGTAGAAGCGCACGGTGTTAAGTGTCAGGATCTTTCCAACACGGAGGAGAGTCCCCTCACAACTGTTGTCCACTCTCCAAATATTTCACGATAAGCCTCTTGATTCAGATCGGTATTTTCAACACTGACGTCATCTTTCAGGCCGGCCACGAACACCAAAGGCAGACACACAAGCGATGCACTGAAAACTACAGAAGTGACTTCTGAATAACGTTCCACCGACGCGTTTGTCTGACTTGCTGAGGACAAGAGCTGCAGCGAGAGCTCGGTGAATGTCAGCGGACGCCTGCCTTCAACTTCCCAGGAAAGAAACCGATAAGCAGGGAGCCGGTTGAGACGGCCGGCCGGCGCAGTACATTGTGATAATGACATTTGGGGAGGGATAGTGTTGCAAAGCTGTTAAGCTCTTTCATTGCACCAAGAAGATTAGTCGACGAGATGGGGCTGAATGACAGCGAAGGTAGCGTCCCCAGCCTCGCCTGCCGAGGACTTGGCATGCAGAGGTCCGTTAAAAGCCAAGCGCTTACTTTACACCGAGGACCAATTGTCCTTCACTCGCAAAGTATTGCAAACCCCCACAAAGCAAGGGCATTCTGTTGTTTGTGTCGCTTTCATCTGGCTCTTGATGTCGCTGGATTTACAGTGATTTCTACGTCTGCGCTTGTTTTTACCTTTTTATTTACTTTATTCTTTCCCTTTTGTGGTTGACTTTCACTGAATTATCAGTTTGTTGCCTTTTGTAAAGCTTATGTTTCCCCGTCATGCCAGTGTGCAGAGGTTTATATACAGCTGGTGTCTGGTGAGGCCTTTCTGGTGAGGCTGTATTTAGTTTATCTACTCACCCAACCCTCTCTCAAACCCCAGTTGGTTGCAAAGTCACCACATTAGGCCTTGTTTGACCGCAGCAAAGCAAGAAGTGGGAACTGTGGACAGCTTGTCCTATTATCTGGGACACTGGCCTGCCATGCCTTTAACTCTTTGTCACATTGCCTATTCCCATTATAAGCCTTTAGGGAGCATGGGGCCGCCTGCCTGCATCCTAAGTGTATGTGTGTGTGTATATGTGGTTTTAACCCGGGTTTCCCTACAGGCTTCTGGAAACACTTTGTCCATCTCTTGATGTTCTGTGTCTCGGCCCTTCTCCCTCCGCCCACGCAGGAGTCATTTTTATTTATTATCTCCTCTGACAGCAGAGGGAATGACGGGGAGTCGGAGAAAGCGTTTTGTCAGTTCCTAAGTGTCTGACAATCCGAATGAAGTTTAGCATGTGAAGAACAAGGGGGCGTCCTATTTTTTATTTATTTTCTTGCTGATGGAAAGAAGGGAAGGGCCACAGAGAGATGGAAATGACAGAAGGAGAGAGACGGTCGCTGACGCCACCAGTGTATTAAAGAAGCCTTCTTTCTGTCACTGAGAGAGACCCGTTGTGTGGCGATAGGTGGGGAGGTAAGGGAGGGGCCGGAGCATAGTGCGCTGACCTCCAGCACGGGGCCCCCGGGAGAAAACCCGCCTGGCTCGCAGTGATGAAACACGCAGGCTGCCAAAGTGACAGGAAAGTCCTCTCAAGAGGGCCTCAGTCTCAAACACGGCGACTCCTGGCCTGTCGGCCTCAGCTTCGACGCCACCACTTGATTAGTGCTCAAACTATTAATTAATTCAGCAACTGACATAAAACACAAGCGTTTTGATAATGTATACATGTTTAAATACTTTAAATGCCACCTCCTCAAATGTATTTTTTGCCCTTTTATTTCATTGCACATTTTAAAATCTGTGATTTTAATGATGGTGTTAGATATCGCCTTGACATCTGCACGACACGGTGCATCAGCAGTAATGAAAGGCCTGGTGTATGTGTGGCTTTACCTCTTTTCTTCCTGAGCTAAAACGCCTCTCATGTGTTTATTTGGTCCGAGGAGTCCCAGAGTCGTATAGGTGGTTGTGTTTGTTTGTGTTGAGGACTCATTTGGCTGTGAGGACACATCTGTCCAGGGTGATGTTTAGTCAGTCTCTTTCTGAATTCCCAGGTGTGAGCTCACGCTGAGGCTGAGGCCCCGAGTGCCGTCAGGACGCCGCGGTGTGCGTCTAAAAGCAGCATGTAGTCTGGAGTCTGGAGGGCACAGAGATCAGGGTGTTACGTGATACAAGTCGAGGTGAGATTTTAACATTTCTTCTCGCTCCACTTTGAGTTAGAAATGTCCTCGATGTTTATGTCCCGTCATCAAAGCTACAAGATGGACGGTGTTCTGTTGCACACGCCATTGCGAAAACGTATGTTTGCATGTTGTTATCAGGTGAAAAGAAAAACTAAATGTCAATAAATTTAATTTAATTGTTTTTTGAAATATTTTTTAGAGTTTTGAAAAGGGTTGCAGGGCTTTTCTCCTCTAACTTATATTCAAAAATTTGAGATTTGACCTTTTATAGCAACATGCAGGCTTGCGTACGTTGGTAAACAGTGAATCTTCATACATGCACAGAGTCATGCAAACAGACTTGGCTCCACTCGCCTCAGCAGTTACATAAATGTAGTCCTCTCTGTTGTAATTTGTGGCCTCAGTGGGTTTTTTGTTTTCTTTTTTTTTTAATGTGATGTTTATCCCTGCAAACACAGCAAACAGATTCTGTGAGAGCAACGACAGCCGTGAAAAGCATCGGCGAGCACAGCAGGTACTCCTGAGCTCCGCTGTAACAAATACCTCTTAAAGACTCTTATTTAAATGCCCCATCTGCTTTGACAGGTGCTGTTTGAAATCTAACCCCACGGGGGACAACCTTGTAACTTTTTACGCGCCTCTTTGTAACCGCGCAAGGAAAAACAACGGGGAGCGATCTCTTTTGTCAACCCGTCGCACTTTGAAAAAAATATACTGTAGAAAAAGGAGTGTGTGTGTGGTGAGGGGGGGTGATGCCTTCGAAAACTTTATCTGAAAGATTTCTCTCCATGTGGTTACTTTCTACTCTCTCCATCACACACACACACACACACACACACACACACACCCTCAAGAGAGCATAATAGTGAAGATCATTTCTTTCTGTTTGCGTTTGTCATTCCTCCTTTAAAAGCCTGATTTGATAAACATGATCCGCCCGTTGGATTATGACTAATAAACCAGCCCTACCTGCTTTCCTCTGCATTCTCCACGAAGATGAATTACCAGTTTAATAAATAATGACATGCAGTGCGCAATGACAATTACCTGACTTATTTTTCATTTGGGGAGGGGGGGGGAGGGTTGGATGGAAGACACCTTACGCTGTCACGGATGGCAGAGCGTAAACTGCACGCTTTAAGCTTTAATTACCTTGTTGTTTTTGTCCCTCCGTCACACTGGCCCCTGCACTCAATCATACTGCTGCCACTGCTGCTCCACTCCAGAGACCCCCCCCTCAGTCCACTGCAACACATTAAGAATCGATTAATAAACAACATTAATATCTTTTTGTCCCTTTTGTCCCTCTCTTGTCCTGTTTTTTTTTTTTTTTTGCCTTTTGTTCTCTAAAATGACGCCTTTTTCTTTATTAAATCTCCTTGTCGGTCCTTGTCATCAGGCTTTGTTCGCTGTTAAAGGTTCACCAAAAAGCATTGCATTTAATTGCCCACCACCCTTGATTGCAAGCTTGTGTGTGTGTGTGTGTGTGCGCTCAAGAGAGGCCGCCGCCATTAGAGCCTCCTGAAGGATAATTGCTATCAGTGTAATGATCACAGCGCTTTCATGTATCGGGCTCCTCCATCTTCCAGATATGTGCCATTAAGAGCAAGGTTGTCTTTGTTGCTGCTCATGCTTGGACATAGGCCAATCCCCCCCTACACAACAACACACACACACACACACACACACACACAGTTGTAGCTCAGACATATTTCTAATATGCCAAGATATTCTCCTCTGGGGGGGGCAGAGAAAACAGAGACCCCGGTTGTGTTTTATCTCATCAGTGGCACAGGCCTGCAACATCGAGGTAACATCAATAATTTATGGCGTCATTGTCGAGCCGTCATCTGCAGCTGAAAAGCCATTACCGCGGTGAATTAAAATCAATTAAAGGATGTCGCAGGAAAGTAACTCCTGAGCCAGGTACGGATCATTTTTTTTCTTTTCCCAGAAACATTGTCGTGTTGAGACACTGCTGTGGCGGAGAAGTGACACCAGTGAACTTCACATGAGAGATGGAAGTCTTAATTGTATTATTTTCCAACATTAAGAATGCAAGGGCTCTCAGAGAAAACAAAAGCAAGCAAGAAGAAGAAAAAAGCACCAGCCAGACATCTTGGCATCTGTTACCATTAATTTACTGCTCACTGCTTTCAATGTGATTTCCTCCCATATGTTTCAGATGTGTCTTTGCCTTCGCCCCCTGAAAACAAACGGCTTTTTCTCTGAATTATTCACTCCAGCTACCCCCCCCCTTCAACACACACATACAGAAAGACACACACTGGAATACACATCCGTAAAAGCACCATAAACAATTCATCCGCGGCTTTATCATTAAAAGATGTCACACTGACTTTTCATGAAAGATACTCTAGGATCGTGGTCCACATGTTGTGTTCAGCACATGCACACACTTGCCTAAACACACATGAAAGTGACAAACACACGCATAATTAAGGATCTTGCACATCCTGACACACACACACCTAAACACAGAGTTTATGTGATCACATGCACGCAAATCGATTTACAATTAAAAATAAAAGCTGTATTTTGGCTCCATTATACACATGAAATCAAGTCTAAAATGCACGTAAATAGAAAACACTGACGCACACATAAATCTTCCAATATAACAATTTGACAGGATGCGTTTTTTCTGGACATTGTAGCCGGTTCCATTTCCCATCAGATAAGCCTCAGGTGTGTCTTCTTACGCCCTAATATGTTTAGTCTGAACTCCCCCCTGAACACAATCTACTGCGATGGCTCACAATGGAGCAGGAACCGGCCCTTGTTGGCCGATAACAGGCTCCACCGTAACGGCTCGCCATTGTTGTGAAAACACAATAGTGTTTCGGCCGTGCCACTCCGACGGTCACGCCGGCTGAGCCCGACCTGCCTTTGAAGTTTCCTTTCAGTCTCGGATGCCCTCGTGGAGCCACCAGCTCTGACTGAATGATTGATGACGCTGAGCGGCAGAGAGTGAGACCACAGAGAGTGAAATATAGATTTTAGAGACCGTGACTTGCTACAGGAAATGCAGGAGGTGGTTCTAACCAGAGAGAGATGCATGCTGTGGTCCAGTTATACCTTCTATTCAACCTCTTTGTGCATACTGTGTGGGTGCAAAAGCTCACAAGTGAAGTCAGTCAATCCCTTGTTTTAATAACAGCTGAGGGTAAAACATCAATAGACTGGCGGTATTTTGGGAAACAAAAACTGCAACTTTTGTATGAAATTCCAGTCTGATTACACCCGTTAACTGTAATTTGTTTACTGTTATGGATCAATTGAATTAAATGAATAACAACGCATTAGTGTAGTGTTTATCTTTTTCCATTTTCCGACTTTAAATCACACAAGTTTGTCACAGTCAGAAAACAAAAAACCCTCCTACTTTGTGATTGGCTTGAGGTTTTCCTCCCCTGCTGCATTCAGAACTACATTAGCGCTCACAGACTCGTGGCCTTACAGGCTAACAGCTGACGGCTAATGAGCTCGACCATCATCACCGTGCCTCAGAAAGACATTTCAGCTCACATGCAACATGAGGGAAATGCATAGTTGCAAAGAAGATTATTGCATCTGATAAAAAACAGAATGCTTGTATTCTCCTGCTCTGTTGGCATTCGTTTATTGACATTTTCTTTGTATTTTATGAAGATCTGTGTCTATGGTTCTCAAAAATGTTTGCGTGCCAAGAGCTCCCTTAAACCACAATTTTTGGAGGTTTACTGTCGGTCCAAATCACATGTTTGCGATGCTAAATCATCTCTCAAACTTTCCGGGAATGACGCGCCCCAATTAATATCAAATCCAAACAGACAACACAAGAGCATCTTTGTTGGTGAAGTGCGGGGGTTTCCACCAAGTGGTTGGTCATGGGGACGGTTTCATCGGCCATAAAATAACACCAGGGATAACAGGTGACTGGTTGTACTGAGCCAAAGCACAAGACTAATACTATTCGGTTTGGTCACATTGGTCACATTGGTTGGTTTCCACACCAATAAATTAAAAGGGAAATAAACAAGAAAAGGTTTCATTAAAGTTAACAAAAAAAAAACAGCCTGGAGAAACGAGACGGAACTTAAGCAGACCGCACGAAATACAAGAAACCCTGATCCTCTATTTTCGACAAACTGTCCCCAGTGTCTCTGACTCTATCATCCATCCAGACAGCCCTAATGGGAAGAATGGACGTTTCTTCTTTCCTTGTTTTTTGTCTTGTTTTTTTAGTTCAAGTGCCCTCGATGTGAGCGACAGAGACGTCTGGGGGGGCAGATGATGTCATTTATTGATAAGCTGACGGCCTATCCGCCAGCAGCAGGACCATGTCACCGTTTTTTTTTTTTTTTTTTTTTGCTTTAACTTTTCCCCCCCTTTTCCGTCACTGCTCACGGCCTTATCAAACAAATGGAGATGTAAAAAAAGAAACGATGCAAACAGAGTTCAGATCTGATTTTCTTCGATTGGAAACAGAGCGTTTTCGGTGCAGTGAGTCATCGCGCGCGGCCCACTTCCCTTTGATGTGCGGCAACAGAAATGATACAAATTGCATTTTGCCCCTGTGAAATACAATAAGCGCTTGGCGTGATGGAGAACATATTCATTTATTAGCGTGAAGCTTTAAGTGAAGGGCTTCCATCCTTATCTGAAGGGAGTCATCAGCTTCCTTTTTTGATTAAAAAAAAAAAAAGGGGAGAGGCAGCGATAATTCTGCGTCTGACTCAAAGTGGTCTGATTTACTGACACGCAGAGATCAAGATGTGGATTAACTCAGGAAACAAGATTGAGGAAATAGAATCATATATATATTTCTTTAATTATGATATACAGACAGGCCTTTCCTTTCGAACATGACGGATATCATTGCTCATTTTATTCAGTTTGTCTGAACTTGTTTGGATGAACTTTGTAAGTTAACGTTCTCTTTAATATTTTGTTAGTTTCTTCAACTTTTGGCACAAACGTCCACTTGGACTCAAGAATTTGGTGTCAAAGGCCGAGATCACTGACCTCACGAGCCATGAATCAGAATTCTTATGCTAATGACAATTTCACACAAATGTCTCAAAGATAAAGTGACAAACAATAGTGTAAACTGTCACGGAGGCGTCCAACTCCAAGGTGGTGAGTCTAGTTTATTCCAGTAATACTTGTAAGAGATGTAAAACACACTTGATTATTGTCTGTAGTCGCCATAAACCAGCTTAATTCCCACTGGGAACATGTGCTAACAGTTAGATTTGGTTTTGTATTGTAAAGTAACAGCAGATTAGCTGCTGCTGCGGTCTGAAATATATTTTATGAAGGGCACGAGCTTGTCGATAGTTGTGGTCATCCCCCCCCAACTTTTCCACGTCTCCCCTAGGCGCTTGGATATTCCCCATTTGCTAATCGCAGACGCATTTAAATATCCAATCAATTACTTCCCCTACTTTTTATCGCTTTGTTTGTTCGAGATCATTAATTGCAAACAAATCCGAGAGGCGTTGAGTGAACGCTCCTCGCTGACCCGGAACAGCTTTCCTCCCGGCCTTGGTCAGCGAATGGTGGTTGTGAGGTTTCGGCCTCCACCTCTGACCCCCCCCATGACTGCAATTTGATCCGGAATCCGTCTGGATGCCAGAGGTTGTTCACGGGTCACAGCCTTCAGGAAGCCACAGCGACCTGTGGCCATTGATGGCTGGAATTCACTTTGATGAGGGGGGTGTTGTAGGGATGGGAGGGGATGTGTACTTGACTTCCAAGATTATTTTCATTCACAAAATGTCCAATATTGTGCATCAATAATGCATATGTACGGATGATATTGATCTACACTTAATCATAGTGTTTTTATTTTGTGGTCGCTGCACAATCACAAACCAACGTTTCTATGCATGACCCGTCTAAAGAACCCGAAAACGTTTACACTGAACAAAATAACGAGATACGGAGATAAAGAGATCCTAACCATGAGCCTCTTGTATATCATTATCAGTTAGAGCACAAGTGTTAGTGGCTTTAGCATCGCAGAACAACACCGTCACCTTGCATCAATCCCATAATGTAAAGCAAGGGTCAGTCACACGGACCCTGAGCCCCTTCATGTGCAGGACGCTAACCCCGCCCTGTGATTCCCACCGGGGCCCAAGCTCGCTGAAATGCGGGTTCTGATTTGCTTTGGATGTCTGGAAACAGGTGCATGCTGTAAACAAGACCAGATAGTCATTTAAAGAAATCTGGTACCCAAAACAGGCGCACTTTCTGTTGTGTGAAAAATGACCTCATCCACTCGGAGAAGATGTTCGATAGATGGGCAGATAGACGGAGAAGCGAGCACACGCTTTGCTTTGACCCAAGGTAAATGTAATGTGACAGGCCGCTCCCTGGAGATTGTGTAATTGTATTTCCACATTGTCACGTCAAAGTCAGGCCGATTCCCCCGAAGCGTCTGCAGACAGATGTGCAGCGCTGCATATTTTAAAGGCAACAAAACTCAATCTTACATCGTTTTACAGTATTTCTCTGTTTCTCCCTGGGATTGACACAACCCCCTCCTCCAACATCTATATCCTGAAGCATCGCCGCACTTCATGGTTCAGCAGTTTTCACCTCTGGGCTCAGTACGGTGTGGACACCGTGTGCTCTGCAGAGCCCTCTTTTCTTCCTTATCGAGGCACTCTTGAGGAAGCTGGTGCAAAGTGAAGTTTACTGTGTGTCATACAGTAGCACAGTCTATATATATATATATATATATATATATATATATATATATATATTAATGAACACTTGAGATGCTTTGCCTCAGAATCTACGATAAGAGAGAAAGCAGGTCTGCACAGCAGCTATTGAGAGCACTGACCCTCAAAAAATCAATTCCAAACCTTGAAAATAAAGGAAAATTATTTTGTACGTATCTTTTGTCCAACATGGAACGAGTGAGCACTTTTAAGCTGTGTGTGTGTGTACAACTCAGAGGTCCTTCGACCCTCGCTGGCATTAATACACCAGCAGATGTTGGCTATTTTACCCCGGCGTCCATCATACAGGGAACTTATTTCATTATTTTTTTCCCATTTTGGAAGTTGTCTGAAGGAATCCATTTTGACAGAAAAGCCTGTAATTAAGTGCATTGGTTTGCCCTCTCGCTAAGCTAATGGCTTTATTTTGACAGTGTTAATTGTCATAATTGTCAGAATGGTACCTCTGACACTCAGCTCGGAGATGTCGGCGAGGAATTGTTGCGCATTGATGAAAGCGTTGTCATACATACTTCATCTCAACGAGCTAATGCGGCCTGCGTCTTGCCTCTCCCCGTCGAGCCTTATGGGACGCTGCAGCGTCGGCTTTCTAATTGCCTCTAATGAAACGCCAGCGAGGGAGGTGATCTACTCCTATTTAGATCTCAGTCTTTAAAGAGAGACGGAGAGACAGATGGAAATGAATAGACGGAGGGAAAAGAGATGGAGGGAGTGTTGCGTTACACCCTGATGTTGAGACGCGGGGCAAAAAGAACAGAGTACAGTAAAAGAAACGGAGGAAGAATGGTCTGGGGAGAATGAGAGGCATCGAGGGGAAAACAGACCTTTTTAGATACAGATAACGAATGCATGCTAATTAAGGCTTAACCCCCTCTCAAACTAGTGCTGTGGAACTTGACACTGTGATATGATTTCACAGTGAAGTGCTGCAGGGCGCCTGGCTGGTTTTGGAAGAGGGTTAGTATTGTAATGGAGATGTTTGGACAGCAGATGGCGCTGTGCATGGCCCTGCCGGTCCACTCTGTAGTACACCACAGCACAGACGGGTTTCTGCTTCAAGGGGTCCGTTTCCAAATGTTTATCCCGATGTGTGACACCTCCTTTTGCAAAATGCCTCTCAAGTAATTAAAACACTGGAAAGAAAGTATGAAGAAAGCATTCATGTAGAAATACGACGACGACGGATTTTGTATCTCAAGGAGGAAAAAAATAATGCAAATGTCAACCACAGCGCTTGATAAATTAATTTTACATCTTTTCTAAGAAACCTTGATTGTAGAGACATTTAATGTTGAATTTGAGGCTGATTGACTTTGAGAAAAATGTTTTTTGTTTGACAAAAAAGTTGCACAAAAGGTGGTAAAAGCGTTTAGTTGAATCAGAAAAATATCTTCAGTAAGATTTTAATTAAAGACGCATAACCCTTCAGTGTGGACTGGTGTAGGGTTTGTTATTGTTTGTGAGCCTCTCTCTTCCAATGACTGATTTTCCCTTCTCAGAATAAAAAGGTGAAAATATAATATTTCACAAAAAGGAAAGATTACAAAAAAACATGAATAATAAACCTCATTTCAAGTAGAGAATGAAGTATTTACTCACATCCTTATCATAATAATCATCTTGTGACCTTGGCTCTAGAAAGATTTAATAATGAACTTGAAGTAATGATCTTTGTCTTGACACAACTTCTCGATGTAGAAATGGCTCAACCAATTGCCACAGAGGTGGAAACCAAAACCGAGAACCCAGAGGAAGAGTCATCTCTGACTTCACTGCAATAATCCAAGTGCAATTATTACAGCAGCCGCAACAACAACAACAACGGGGTCACAGAACAGATAATGTGCACTGGAAGTTCAAAGGCAACGATTTAGATGAAACCGTGCGTGTGCTGGTAAACAGCACCCGGATTATCCGGAGGAGGAAAGTGGAAGGAGAGGCGAAACGAGACGTAGATGGAGAGTGGTTCCTCGGAGAGATCCTCTCTCCTCAGCTCAGGTCCAGATAAGAGAATTATGGCACGGCAAGGAGAGTTGACAGAGCTCGCTAAATCTGTTTATTAGCAAGCACACTTCATTAGAAACCAAGATCAGGTCGATAACCACCCCTCCCCCTCCTCTTGGTAGTGAGTAAATAGGCATCAGTGCTCCGGCTCTACTTTTTGTTTTTTGGAAACCTCTCTCCAACCTGGATGAGACTCGTAATCGCTCTTTAAATGGCGACAAAGTGTCAAGAGCAGCAGGAGAAAGGCTAAAGGGAACCACAAAAAAACACCACTGAGGGGCTTTTTTTTTTTTTTTGAAAGATTGATAAATATGGTGGAATCTCAATTAGGCGTCAAGCACGAATGCAGATATTAAAAATTTGGTCAAGAATCTAATTAGCTGGAGGTAATTAAACAGTCTCACACAGGGTCATTAATCTTTCCCGTGGACCTTTGATGTTTTGCATACTGTCTTGCAAGTCATTAATAAAATTCATAACGCTTTTCTTTGTGGTGTTTTATCATGGCCGTTTGTAACCCCCCTCCTTTTCTTTTTTCTTCTTCTCACCCCCCCTTCCCTGTATCCTCCCTCCTCCCTCTTCCACTCTTCCCTGTAAGAGAGCCCAGTGCAAGTGTCAACACATCACAAGGGCCTCTCCTCTTGAGTTAATTTACTTTTTGTGCATATTACATTTTAAAGTTGCACGCACTGCGACCCCTCCCACCCCAGCATGCTTCAACCCCTCCACCACCACTTTTTCTTTCCTTTTTTTTTTTTTTTTTTTTTTTTTTTTTGAGAGCACAATTACAGCGGCAGATCAAATTAAATTCTTCTGCAAGCACAGCTCATTTGGAGTGTAAAACATTCCTCGGCAGTGTGCAGTCGAGTGTGCGGCGTGTCAGCGCCTCGCAAGAAGGGAAGAGAAGAAAACAGAATTGTGTGGCCATTGTGTCCCCCGTAATTAAATCCCCACAATCAGTCCATCTTAAATCAGTCACGCCGTAAATATGAAAAGGGACCGGGATGAGCTTGAGTACTTACTTGGCCGTCAACACAGCAGGGTAATATATGTTATGTAAATGTGTCGGAGATTATAACACCGCAGACTGACACGGCAACATCGCCGACGTAAATATGATGCTTTAAAAAAAAAAACTGTGTGCGTACGTGTTGTGTGTCTGAAAAGGTACGTGTGTGTGTGTGTACAGACAAACTGTAATTGACAAATGTGTGTATGAATGCAGTGTGAATAATTTGAATAAGTGTGTGCTGTTGAGTATGTGTAAATATGTGTGTGGCTGATGGTGTGAAGTCAGTCGTGTGTTCTTTGTATAAATGTGTGTGTAGATACCATATATGTACACTGTGTGGAGCTTTGTGTGTGTGTGTGTGTGCACTAACGTGAGCGAATATACGGTATAGGTGCGTGTGTCCCATAGCTTCCTGTGTGCTTGCTAACATGTTTGTGTGACAGAAATAGTCTCCAGTGTGTGTGTGTGTGTGTGTGTGTGTGTGTTGAAGAGCATACAGGCACGTTGAGTGTGAGTGAGTGACATTAATGCACAGCTATCATGGTGAGCGTGTAAGTGTTGCTGAACCCCAGGAGGACACGGCTCAAACACTGACAGCTGAGAGTGGCTCTGAACAAAAACCAAATGCATTACGCTAAAACAAATCCAAATACCAGTTCTGACTGTTTCTGCTGAGATGGAATGTGTTTATTTGGGAAGCTGAAAGGATTGCACCAGCATCTCTGTTACTTAAATCCATGTTGGTTATCAAGATGTTTTTTTATTTGACTACACCCAAACCTTTGTAAGTTTGGACACTGATGATGGAAATGTTTTGTGATTTAGAGATAAGTAAAGCATAACGTTCCGAGCAGTCACATATCCCGTTTGATTTTGACCAACGTCTCTGTTATTACCACACAGTCTCCGCTCAGGCTAGGACTCAAACAAAGGAGTCTGAAATATTCACTGGAGGTTTGACGGCATCACAAAAGTAAAGACTGGTCCCCTCACATCATACTCGCCAAACTGCTCTCTCCCTTTTCCAACAAATATACTCTTCTTCATCATCAATTACCACCGGTTCAATCTACCGTTATTTGGTGTTAAGCTACTGCAAATAAAACTCAACGATTCCTGCAGATGTTTCGCATTAAACGCGTGCAAAGGAAGAGAGACGGTGCTCTTTGAGCTGCTGGATCCTTTCATGTGAAACATCTGTGCAGGAATTGTTGAATTTCATTGACAGTGGCATGGAATGCCTTGGTTGTTGTATAGTAATGAAATGGACATTTTAATTAACGTAAATATATTAAGACAACAGCAACAAAAGCCTGCCCATAGTGTATACTCGGTATCCAGTTTATTAGATACACGTAATTAAAAATAATGCCGTATAAAGAAACGATGCCAGCCCACTGGAGGTTAAAGTTGTCAGAGAGGTTTTTGTATATGATGCAGAGGGATGTTGGTAAGATTTGCATTTAGAAATTCAGCATTATTTTGTTAAAAGTTTGGATCCTTATGGTGATCTCCTGTTCACACGCTCCAAACTAATAGTGCATGTTCACTAGAAGAGGCTTTGACAATATTTGGCCCCAATTAAGCTGCTGTGCACAGATTTAGCAGATGGAGGGGGGCACAAACTTTCATATTATACTTTGGCTCAGAGGTTTCTCTCTCATTGCCCCAGTCAAGAGAAATCTGGATGAGATGGCACACTGTGCGCCTAATTAGCTGAGGAGCTCTTGTAAAATATCTCTGTGTCCATCGCTCAAAGAGAATCCACACATGTTTATCGTGTGGGACTAAAACGTGAGCAGAAAAGTTTCTTCTTCTTTAAAAACACACTTTCACTACTTCTGAGTCCGTAGCCTTTTTGCCTGACATGAATTGAAGCCCATTTTATTGTCGGCTCAATATATTCACATTAAAATGAACACATTAGTGTTGAGACCAGCCTTATTTGGTCCTTCCAAAATATTGCAATCACTGATATGACATGAACGATGTTAAAGGACTCCATAATGTGAAGGACAAAGCAATTTGAGGTTTGACGTCCACAAATTCAGGAAATAACGTCTAAAGCTCAAATCATTCACTTATCTCTATAAGATGGAGAGATTAGAGGATGAGGCTGGTTTACTGAGATCTAAGCTGTTGCATAATTCTAATGATAGTCACCAAATATCAAAGTGTAGGAGAAGCAACAAAATCCCAAAATATCAGGGTGCACACTGTGTACAAGGTGCACAGCAGAGAATGAATTATGCTTCTTTGCTTTGAAGGGAAAAAAGCCACTTCTTGTGTTTCTGGATATTTTTAGCTCAGTCCCGTCCATACATGCAGACAAACACACACAGAGACATGTTTATGTAATGCATCCCATCATGTTTCAATGTCTAATGTGAACTATTTGTATAGACTCAGTTAATTATTATTATTACGTGAGACTTCCCCGTGACGTTCTGTAATCTTTCATTGAAATACACTCGGTCTAGTTGTACTGGCAGACACAAACAGTCACTCACACAGAAAGCTCTGCCTCCGCCAAAGAAATGCTAATAAAATATTTAACCCTGTGATACTAAGAGTAGACGGTGATGCCAGGCGTGCCAGCTCCTCCTCCTCCCGGTTCTCAGTCGCAGGGGTCATACGAGGAGCAGCTGGGCATGGGAGAAGCACTCGAGTCTGCAACCATTATATCATTTCCTGTTCTGTTTCCTGTCGACCTCAGCTGCCAAAAGAGAGGAAAAAAATCCCCTTATTGGGCAATTTCCACAGGGCAAAGGAGGGTAAACCAAGAGGGAGCCTTTAAAACTTCTTAATATGGAGGAAACAAAACATGACGGCGATGGGAAAAGGGCAGAGAAAATATAAAGGAGTCAAAGGTAGAAAGGAAACCTTTGTGGTTGTGACAGAGTAGTTCTAGATACAAACGAGCTGCTTCAGTGAAGCGAGATAATCCGAAAAGAGTTGCCTTTCATCCTCACTTGTACCTTTTCAACCAGCTGGTATTTATGTGGAAAGCACCCCCCCCCACACACACACACACACACACACACACACACACACACACCCGAGGCCCTCCTCTCTGGAGATGGGAAAATGAAGTGGTGTCCTGCTAAATATAAACTGGCAAACAGAGGGGCGGTGGTCCTCACATTTCATACACTTGAAGGAGGTTTTCGCCTACCTGATAAAAAGAGAGCGCGGGCAGATCAAATGATTTTGAGTGGGAGCACAATGGCGGAGGTGCTTATGTTAATCCTGACACTTCTTTAAAAAAAAGCGGCAAATAAGATAAGCTCCTGCCTCAAGGTAAGGGGGGGGGGGGGGGGGGGGGGGGGGGG